>NC_063277.1:16340663-16641913 GCF_910591885.1 Bombus terrestris | reverse complement strand
ACGAGATTTATCCTCGACATGGGCAAATTTAATTTTGCTCTCTGAAAATTGACTGTCTATGAATTTGCTGAACTAATGATTTCGAATCTGACTAACTGGAAAATGAAATTTTAAGAACGATAACAACAGGGTTAATTTGACGAAACTCGCCAGAGATGAAATTCCCGGTTGTACATGACCAGGCGAAAAGAATTTCGCAAAATCACTGGGAACATGAAGGATTATAGTTTAAAACAAGCAGAAGCAAGTTCTATCGGTCGACGAGATTAAGCCAGACGCATTTTATTATCTCTGGCCAACGGCACGAAAAACGACGAAACTTTCCGACAGCCCTAATAATTCATTAACGTAAAGCCGCGGAATCCATGCTATCGCGTTCACCCGTTGCCCCCATTTCTTTGCCTGATTTACAGCCGATGAAATTCCAGCTGCACAGGTAAAACACGATCAACTGGCCGAAATTTCGAAACACCGCGGTATGAATATGGAAATGCGGCTTACAGTAACCTCTTGTCTTTCAGAGAAGCTACGACCGACCACGCGCGAGTTTCTAAATCGATTACCTAACTTGCCTGACAAACTCACCAGAAATAATAAACGGTGGCACAAATGTTATAGCCGCATTGAAAAATCCGAAATGAAACGGTCAAGTTGTTTTAACCTGTGTGTTCACGCGATATTTTAAACTCTCGTTTTCATTCAAACGCTGAATTATAAATGCTTAGAATCTCGGTATCGTTCTTGACAATTGTTGTTTCCGGGCTATTTTCATTTATTCTCTGACAATCGTGAAAGATATTTATACTAAAAATCTTGGAATATCTAGAACGAAGATAACCATAAAAGAGATATAGTTTGGAACACGAAAGGTTACCGTAAAGATTCCGATGGAACAACGTGGTTCCACAGACGAAAATCGAGATGTTCGTAAGTGCTTATGCAAATTTACGTCTTTACAATTACGCAAACATTTGTTTCACTCGTTAAGTATCTTAATAAATTCAATAGACTAGATGTCTTCTATATTTCTAAGCATTACTCGTATCTTTTAATTTTCTATTAGGTCGTCCGAAAAGTTTCTTTCGTTTTATAAGGAAATAATGGACGCACAACATTTTCCGTTTTATATTATTTTATCGAATTACGTACGATCCATTTTGTTCTATCAAAATAAAGATCACAACGTTCGACAGATTAGGATTCACGTTTGTATAAAGTCGCATCGTTGTAAAAGACGTGTCTGTAAAAGAAAGACACTTTTCGGACAACCTATATGAGTATAAACGTTCTCGCTCTAACCATAAGCGACGAATATAATACAAAATTGGTTTGTAATGATACATCGAGTCGATTTGCTTGATTTTTAGAGAAACAATGTTCACGGAACAGTGTTAGCGGAAGTTCAGGGACTTGTTTCCGGAAACGAGTCGAAAAATGTCGCTCTTCAAGCCGGAAGCAATCGAAAGTTTTGCTGCAGCTTGGCAAAGAGTACTGGGAATCGGCGTGTTTTTGCATGGAACTGGAATTTTTCGACTTGTGTGTGTGTGTGTATGCTCATAACGAAAATATATGAGTGTTAGCAGCTTCTGAGTACATTAACGTAATTTATTATTTAAAAGACAAGTAGCGAGTAAAGAGTTTTTTAATTTCTGTTCAACGCTAGTTATCCTCTTGACCTTTGGAAAATTTGATTATTTGTGAATCGAAGTTTGTAGATAATGCTGATGTCGATATGTGAAGGAGGCTATTTTCGTTATCTGGATGATCGATGGTGAAGAATAAACTAGCCGAAAGGTAACGTGCCAAGTTGGTCAGAAAACCAAAATGTCAATCGATGAAATCACGCTCATATAGAAGATACTTCACAATTCTTTTGAAAATAGAAATTTATATTGACTGCAAAAACCATTTGCACATACCCTTATTTTTCGATATAGCATTTTTTTATCAACATCTACGTTACGTATTCGTAGTATCAAACTTTTGTAATCGTACAAAAGTACCAAGAAATATTTTTTAAATCTAATATACTTGGATCAAATTAATTATTATGTTGCAATAAATTCGTTGTTCTTTCCGTTACGTTTTAAGGAGCGTTATAAGAACATTACTAGATTGTTATCTGATAGATAATTCTTATACGTAAATATTGTAACCGTTTCGGATGAATAAAAATTTGCAATAAGTTATATGTCTTGTAGATTTGGAAAAATAAATGCAACGTTTAGAAACTTTCATATCTTGGATTTCTTGAAATTATAAAAAAGTAAATAAATGTATCCTTATTCTCGAGACACTGATTTAAAATGATTCACGAAATTAGCCTTATGTAAATTGAAGAGAAGATTACAAGGATAATTGGGAATGTTCGGGAAGGTAGTAAAAGCCGCGGACCCGCCGACATAACATGAATTATCGGAACAAAACTGGGCTGTGTGAAACTTCAGTCCGCAATTTATTGTCCGGCTGACAACTTCGCGCAACATTTTTGGGTCAGATGATAACAAGAGATGAAAAACCTGTCACGTGTAGCAATATTTCAAAACCAGAGAAAAAAATATAATAAAAGCAGAAAAAATAGAAACAAACGGATGCCTGAAGCTTTTCATTCACAAATGTAAAATCAATTTGTAGAAAATGATACTACATCTTCCTGTCGCAAGCCACCTCAAACATATAAATTTACGTTACGTGTATAGTCATATGGTCACGATTTTTCTTTACCTCTTTAATACGTTTAAGCCAATAATCATTCACAATTAGATTTTAATATTAATTATGCCACTGTAATTAAATTTTTCTTCGATTGTAACGAAGAGAATCAAAGTTATTTGAAGATTGATTAAATTCACACGAAACATTCTGGAAGAAAAGTTTATTCTATAACATCCTCTTCTTTTACTTCAATTTTCTCCCTCAATTTTCCTTCTTTCTTTTTATAATTCTCAAGTCGTAAATGTTACAAGGAACTATACTCGTGAAGATAATAAATTGAAATAGTAAACTGTAAAGCTTGGAAAAAATTTCCCGGCTCGAAAATTCATGTGTCACCCATGCAAAGACGTCGGTGACAGGTTAACCGTTCGTTTTATCGAAAACGAGCTTCCAATATCCGAGAAACTTCGCGTAGCTGCGCGTAATTGCGAGCCACGAGGACGTGTCATTCGATCAGAACCACGTTTCAGGTCCCAAGAAAGGACTGCAGAAATGAAGAAAGCCTGGCGAGCACAGAACGCGGTCGGCTGGAATTCGCGCGAGAAATATTCTCAAACATCGGTAATTTTGTTATCGTTCCTGCTCTTCTCGCACATTTCGAGTTTTCTTTTCCATGGACAATTCCCTCTAAAACTTCATAGCGGAAAGATCGATTCGAATATTTCCACGGCAAACATTTTTAAGCAGCCGAGAGCCTTTCAACTCGACGACCGTTCGATCACGAGACAAACATTTCCAATCAACGACGGATAGAGGAAGCCGCGTAGTTTTTTTTCCAGAAAGTGTAACCGGTGAGCTTCAGATAACGTTCGATTTCGATACGAGTCGATAAATCGTATTTGCGACATGGTTTTCAGGTGAAAGAATAGGCGAGAGAGCGTTCGTTCGATTTTGTCGAAAGAGGGAAAGAATACGAATGAGAAGGATGAGCGAGAGTGTTTTAGTTGAAGCGTTTGTTTGAAAATTTAAGTTAGGAGGCTGTCCAACATATTATTTTGTGTATGTGAACGAGTGAAGATCGATTTGTTAAATGGGCCGTTTAGTTTGAAAGTGGGATAAGTTCATTCCTTGAAAAAATTGAGAAAATGAAAAATGTATGTGTATTTTAATGTGAACTTTTTGTTTATAAACAATATACAATTTCAATTTATCTTGATATATTCGTTTGTTCTGGTTAATTAAATGTTTGTTAATAACTGGAACTGCACGAGCACTTATTTTAAATTATTTTGAATCTGTACTCTAATCAAATAGTTGCTGCATCAATAATAATCAAAAACAAATGATGGTGAACAAGTTGTTTAAATGCAATTCGGTAATATGCTTGTAAATAATTATTACCTTTAATAAATTATTATTATTACAATTAAATTAAATCGTTATACTTAAATGTAATTATCATTGTTATTATTTACATTTATATCGAATTACTTTACAAAAATTATTTACTTTTTTGTCCGCGATTCTGTATTTTGCGATACGTAACATCTGGAAATGCGAGATTGAAGTTGCAGAATCCAGCGTTTCAAAAATCAAAACTATGTAAAACCGAGCATTTTTAATATATTTTACACGTTACTTTGACATCATATTGGCTTCACTCGATGCTTCGTTCGATGAACAGTGATACCTGACAGGTGCACGTAGCTGAACAATCGCATAATTGAAATGAATTTTTACTGTTAATCTAACAATCATCCCTACCTTTATTATTACAAACCTTTTTGTATTCAACCATCGTACAATTAACTACAGTAAACCATGCAGAGTGAGATTGTCTCTAATTTTGTTTTTGAACATAAACGAATAATAACGATAATAACAATAAATCGTGCACAAAGTACCTATCCCATTAAAATAGATCAAATTACGTACAAAGCAAAAGTATCAAAGCCACTCTGCTTGCCCCCAACCATCGCGACCAAATTTACTATTCAACAAACCGTTTCATCCCCGAACTAACCCCCACGTATCTGTCAATCATCGTAACAGCTAAAACACCTTTGACATCAATGATAGAACTTCCGACAGAGAAAAAAATCACGCTGAGTCCGTAATCGGGGTTAGGATCTTTCATCGTGGTGATTTTATCGAGTTACGAAAGGAGAAATTAGCACAGAAGTCAGGCAAAGGCACTGGAAATTTGATTTCCTCGCGACGCCAGATGTTTCGTGGCTCGTTCCTTCCTTTTTTTCCCCCGATCGCTTTTCTCGCCGATGGGAAACAATAACGACAGAAGGAGAATCGAGCAATTTCGCCGCTGCGTGCAACTCTCCTCGCCCTCTCATTCGTAAAATCGTCACCGAGCGCTCGCGATAGGGAAACGAGCCGCGAAGTTATGGGCTTCTTCGTTCGACGGGCAATCGAAACGAACCGTATCGTCGAGATGAATTTGCTGTTTAAAACAGCCAGAGACACCGGCTGGTGTCGGCTCGTTAATGGGTTCGATGGTTATTGAAACGCAGGATGAATGAGACTCCACGCTGCGAATGCTTCTCGCAATGGCTAGTTGTCGCGACTATTATCGCGAATATTGCCGGGAAATCGAGGCGTTTAGCTTTAGTAGGCGGTAGATTCTTCGCGAGCTTATAAGGAAGGGATAAAGAGCTGCAGCACCGGGAAAATAGAATTGAAATAGGACAGAAATAATTTCGAACGTTCCGAAGGAAAACGATGCAGAAATCGATGCGAGTTAGGAAAATACGAAGCTCTGTTCCAGCCGTTTAGTAATTTCAATCTGCGGAAGTTTTGAGGGAAATTGTCAAAGAATAGTACGGATACTTGTAACTGTTCCTGTCTTAAATATAGAACGAATTTTAGTTTCTCTTGTAATTAATTGTTATCAAGAGACGAATATTTATAATAAACGATTGTATCTTAGATATATGACGAATTTTTGTTACTTATAGTGAAGCTATTCAGTGAAAGAAATGTATAGAAAAAGTATGGAACATACAAAAACAATGAATATCCTTTAAACATTTAACAAATTGAATTGATATCCAATTAACCAATTAAAAGAAGAAACCAATTAAAAGACTCACCGAATATTCGTTGACTTCAATGATCCTTTCTGCCTTTGCGTGAATTCGCTCGATCTCCTGTAAAAAAAAGAAGAAGAAGAAGAAATTAGAAATAAATCAAAATGAAATGTTTCATTCCGATAATTTATGGATAAAGTTGAAGGACTTCCGTTTTCCTTTCGCATCAAGATCGAACTTTCGCGCCGACTAATTATCGAACGACACGGAGGTGGAAAAATAGTCGAGTTTCGAGATTATTATCTAAGAAAAAGTTCATGCGACACGATTACAAGAGATATCGTTATACGTCTCGAAATCATGGGAATTTTATGCAATATTGCTGATTTCGACGTCGTGCGAAGGGATTGCGTGATTCTTCTATGTAAAATTCAAGCAATTTCTGCTCTGTTACCATTTTTGTTACCATTTTCATCGCTTATTCTACGATCTCTCGTTGCCCGGCTTTCATACGTTTAACTTTATGTCGATTTTTTAAATTTACGTTTTGATAAAAAAAAAAAAAAAAAAAAAAAATACTACAGAAAAAAGAGAGATTCGCCTCTTCGTTTATAAAGTAAATTAAAGAAGTTAAAACGAATAGAAACGGCACGTAACCTGCAATAAAATCTTCAGCAAGAACGACTCTAAAAAATCGTTGGGAAATGTAAATTACGAAGTCTGTTTAGTACCTTCAACTGATCCTGATAATATACCGTATTTCGGTACTATCCATACCAAAGTACCTACTTCCACGTTGGTAATATTCAACGCAACATTTCGTATAAAATTTCTTCACCCTATCTATAATTGCTTTTCATCAAAAAAAAAAAAAAAAAAGGGGGAGCAAAAAAGGAATAAATTACTTTAAGGATCCTTAAAAATCTGCTTCGATGGTTACAGTCCTTAGAAAAGAAATATAATGTACACTATAAGTATACAACACAATCTAATGAATAACGAAATTATTAAATATACTACGCTCGAATCTGACAGGAATCGCTGGCAAACAACAAACCAGAAACACAATGCAAACTCCATTACATCTATCTCGAACGAAGTAAGCCGTCGTAATCGTTCACTAGGATTACGAACTTTCCACAAAATATCAACTCTTGCCCAGTTACGAAACCTGTTTAATAAAACAAATACCCTACAGAATTGGGATAAACGAATCCTCCAACCGTCCTACCAAAGCCGCTCCGTATTTCGTAGCCTAGAGAGAAAGAGAGAGAAGGAGAGAGAGAGAGAGAGAGAGAGAGAAACAAGAAAAAAGGAAAATTCGAGCGACCGAATCCCTCGAGTAAGCCTCGATTTTTCCAACTGGAAACGACCGGTTGACACAACAGTTCTCTGACCATTTTCGAAGTTGACAAAACGGCCAGGCGTTCGTTGCAACAGTCGTTTATCGCGAGACAAATCCATTTCGTCGGATCGCGTCCTCCGGATGTATGGAAAGCCGTATGGTCGATTCTAAACGAAGCGATTCCCTGTCTAATTAATATTCATAAGCGTAATTCGATCCGTGGCGTGAACTCCTCGTATCGCCGGATTATAACCGGGATATAGCTCCGGAGCAAGTAAGCAAACTAAATTATCGTTCGCCGTCTTGCGGCGATTAATTGTTTTCGTCCGCTTGCGGGAAACGCAACCGGAAGTTCCATGTGCCTGCCGCGTGATGAACAACGTTATCTGCCACGGCGGCGTTGAAAACTTGAGGAAACGATTAATAGGTCTTTAATTTCGCTTCGTTGTTCACGGAGAAGTGGTGGGAGATTGAGGTGGACCGTTTGAGAGTTTCGCGGGGGAATATTTCGTGGTCGTGAGGTAAAAGCTTGACGAATAGTTTAGAATCGTGCCGTTTAAAAATGAGACTCTGAGCGACTGAGATTCTGCGAGAAAAATCTAGAAATTTTAAATTTTGGAATTAGCTTAAGTTAATCATTTTTAATCTACTTTTGTGCCTTGAAAGAGTTTTGCTATCTCTGACTAACTATAAAGTCGTTGCATTTTCTTCGTTAGTCGTGACAGTCATTCATCGTCGCAATATATTTATAGTTACCAATTAATTATCGATTACTCGCAACATTTCAATCGAAGAACACGTGGAAGGATATGATATGCCCGATGTTATCGATTTTCTGATTTTCGTGCCAGAAACAGCGTTTGGCACGGAATTTAATGTGGAATTGGTAAGAAGTGGAACAATCTGTCAAGTTCAAAGATATATATTTTGTTTAAAAACAGATGGACTTTCTTCGGGAAGATTTGTATTGTTAATGTAGAAAACGTGTCAATATATCACGATATCTAAACTAACATAGGGAAAGGTTAATCCTAAAACCAAACGAAGTAGATTAATAGCACATTAACAACTAAAATTGCAAACTAGGCTATTCAGGTATTCTGAATATCAGCTTCGCGTAAGTAAATCTAGTTTTCCATTTTTATAACACACTGAACTTCTGCAACTCGAGAATTCGTAGTTTTCACGAACCACGACCGCACCTACCTTTTTAAGTAAGCAGACAAAGTAAAATTTTAACAACTTTCCCCAACTTTACTCTAATCATATTTCCGTCATCGTAGCTACCGTCATACACTCGATATACTTAAATCGAGTAGCCGATAAGCGTAATCGCGTGATAATAATGTCGAGGAAAATCGCCAGGGGCGATCTAATAAATCGGCAATCCACTTTGGCCAGCGTAAAACCGACACCGTTTCGTTCAAGTACGTGTACACCATCGCGCGCTCACGTTTCATCGACACGTGTATCTCGCACACGAACAACAGTAAAAACCGTTTAAACTGTCCTTTCAGTAAATAAGTTTTACGAGACTCGCGACGTTTCTACTTTTTCAACCAACCAGCAGTTTACGAAACTTCGACTATAGAAACGATGCGTCACCGTTACCAGGGACTTTCCTAATTTCTATTTTCGTTTCCCACGATGATATCGGGATTTGTCATCCCCGTCCTCCGCGTGCCACAAAATTCGCTATGTTCTGTCTATCGTTAGACCTCAGAGACGCTTTTGTCGATAATAACGAACGCGAAACGACTTCCGGTTACCGTTGTTCCGCCTTCGTCGAATTTAATAATCGTTGTTATCCAACTAATTCGATAAGGAATAGGGTGGCAAATGGGTCACTTTTCCGCTTTAGCGAAATAATCCACTTACAATTTGTTTATTGCGTTAAAATTTATTAGACGCCATACGTTTCTTCTACGTATTCTATATCTTATTATGTATATTGTTGATTTCTAGGGCACAAAAGGGGACCATTGGAGTTAGACAATGGCTCTTTCAACATCGAGTGCAAAGCTTTTAGAATATCAAGAAGTTTCTAAAACACGATCTTGCTCGATGTTAAAAAATAACAGAGACGAATGAGAATAAGACGAAACAAAAACACTTAATCGTTCCGTTGTTGCACGAAACAGCGATATTTGTCTCCTGCAATGTGTTCCCGTTTGAGAAATACCTAAGAACTATGAAGGAAATCGTCGAAAATAAGGAAAGATGCCTAAAAGTTCCCCGTCTTTCCGCTCCCGAAAACTAACCGAAACTTCAGTCCATAAAACAGCGATCACCTTTGCGTGTTATACGATTCAAACTCGACGCACGTTCCTCCCCCATTGTTGAAAATAAACCGTCCAGAAAGAAAGTTCGAAAGGCGCCCGAACCTACTACGATCTATCAAGCTCATAGTCATCAATCTGCAATCGATTCACATTTTGTTAACTCCTAATAATAGCAGCAGACCCTAACAGCCCCTGGACTATTGTATCCTGGTGCGTGTTCAGGATACAGAGGAAATTCGGATGAACCCGTCACGGACGAGCAAATGGCCAATGACAGAGAGAAACTGCGTGGCGAAACTGAGTTCCTGGGAAAAGATACACAGACGCGACATCAGCACGGACCATCGATAGACCAGTCGTCGACGGTGACTTATGACATAGTCGCCGTTTCTGCTTTTCGTCGGGCCCGTTCAACCCTCCGATTCGATTCGCAACTCGATTCAACGCGAAGCTTACAAGCTGCAGACTCCAGCCTGTCACGTGGAAAAACGTCAACTATCGTTCTCCTCTAGCGTTCTGGAGTATTTCATTGACTCGTTTTTCCTGTCGCCACGTGGACACCTTGCCGTGCGTCATTAATTTTAACGATCGTTAGAACACGACCAATCGTGACGATCGTGTATCCCCGCACTCGTCTTCGGAGTAGAAACAGCACTGGTTTTTGATAGATAGCGGTATGATATAGGGGGAAAAGACACGGCGAAAGGGTTTTGAACTTTGGAGGAGATCGAGGGGTGTTGTTTGGGACATGTAGAATTTTTGTCGCGAATACGGTAAAACTTTCTTGTTTGCTGTTATAGCAACGAATTTTACAATGGTACGGTGGTTATTGGTGGTTGAGTACGAGAAAATTAAATTAAATTAAATAGCCCACAGTTAAGTCTAACTTCGGTAAAGCGTGATTTGATAGAAGCTAAGTAACAAGTTCCAAACGAAGTCTGAAATTGCTGCGCTGTAATCAGTGATAACCTGTACTATCGCCATATGGAAGATTAGTAATAGTCGAATATTGTGTCACAATCTAATACATTTAGGTAAGGTGTTTTGTACGAATAAAATTAGCATGTATCTTAATACTTAAGGATTGATTGTGATGTACAGGGAAGTGGCTTGGAACCTATCTCGTTATATAGTTATTATATAAATATAACGTATATAGAGAATTATTTTTATAAGATCGTATTATGACAAGGATGCAGCATCTTTAATAAATCTTACACAATATCAGCTAATAACTTCATAAAATTAACAACGAAATAGATGAGATGAAGATAATGCCAAAGTTCTAGGATACTTATAACAGCTACTTATAACTCTGAACTAATGGTTTAAAAGGAGGGGGCGAGATAAATCCTAAAGCTTCTTGCAAAAGGCAATTACACGCGATAATATTAATTAGCGATTTTATAGAGTTTGCGAAGAAAAAGAGAGATGAAAACTTGTTATAATCCGGAAAGCAAAGCTAAGAGCCGCCAAACTTACGATCGCATAATAAAATACTTTCTTGTTTTGCGTGCCAGATTTACCATCTGCTCCACTGGAATACTGACACACAATTAGAAGACTGAACCTTGAGGAAATCAATACGAATCCTCGGCGGAGAAGAGACGAAAACTTTTCTCCATTTAGGCGGAAGTTGACTACTTTCCGGTTCGATCATATTGATCCCGTAACTGGAATATCTAATTTGCTGAACATCCGATGTCAAAAACTTTCGAGAAAATCTTTGCCATTGCTTAAATTTAACTTTATCTTCGGCAGAAATCTTCATCTAGGGAAATTCTAAAACCGATTCTTTCCTGATGTTTGCAAACATCCCATCCAATATTCTTCTCGGAAGCGTATAGCAACGAGCCTTATTACAGAATAACTCGTTGTTTTAATTGAATGTACGATCGGAGAACGGGAATCGGCGCGGCAATATTGAAAATTCGTATCAATTTCTCTGTTTTAAACGATACCGAAGCGTCCTAGCAAATATTTAGTCGACTATCTGCTTCTATTGTTTCCGTACTTTACCAAATCTGTTTACGTCGAATATTTTCGCAAAAACGCACTTTCTGCCAAACGTTGCCACAAATTTCCCAGCCAACGATCCATATAAAAACCTGCAAAGCTACGCATCGAACGAAAAAATCTTTAATCGTACCGCAATAACCGAAATCGAGCACGACAATGTCCGGCAGTGCGCGTAATGTTGCCAAAATTCCTGTTAATTGCGATCCTGGCGACTGCCAGCGCGTCACACCACACGTGCCAAAAATCCTCTCGCGGCTCCACCTTTTTTTTTTTCGTCCCCGATTTCTATTGATTTTGGCACTTGAACCCGGTCGCGATGCTCACCCATTCCCTTCCATCTTCTTTCCTCCGTTTAATAATAATCTGCATCCTTTCACCCCTTTTCCGTTTCTTTCTGCTCGACGGAGACGCAATTATAAGCAGCCAACTCTCGAGGATGCACTTGTAACACGCGCCCGTGTTTCTTGCGCACGCAAGCACGTGCGTGCTCCTCGAGAGTCCTGCAATTATTCATCGAGCCACGGTCGACCAGGGATACTCGAGAATTAAAGCAGGAAGGGATGGACGCTAGCCACGGGACGATGCTAATAATTATTATTGTTCCAGTTGTCCCTCCTACGTTCCATGATGAATGGTCAAAATAGATTGGACACGGTGCAGCACGATAAATAAAGAAGACAGAGTGGCTCGCTATCGTTCGACTAATTAATGAAATCGTTCGAAGGCTGAAGCCGTCGACTCGTGCCACACTATCGTTGCTTAATTAGATTTATGTAGTCTGTAAATTTATTCAAACATAATCTCTAGAGAATTTTAGCATCTTAAAGGATATATCGCTGGCTATATTCGTTCAGCGACGGAACTGTAGCTGACATTCGATAATTAGAATATTACTAGATGTTAATGAATTGACTGATACGATTATCGATACTTTTGACGAAGATCGAAATTAACCGTTTTAGGGGACAATTTCGCGTCGTAGAAATTTCAACGTATGTATAATTTGTTTCTTTCAATTAATTTACAGTATCGGATATCATTTTCTTAGCAACGTAGTCGCGAAAGTCAGCGGAAATAGAGAAATATCGTCGATTTACAAATCAGGCTTTCCTGAAGTATTTATCTTTCCAATAAATCTTTGTTACCTCGACGAAAGAATCTGTAAATTATTCTAACGATTTTTAAAAATTGGCATTCAAGGGATTTAGAAGGAAATCGGGAGGGAAAAGCAGCAACTACTGAAACGTTCGAAAAGTTCTAACCGGTAATCGTTTTAACGGTGTTACTGGGAAAGTTTCATCGATGAGTCGCTTTATTATCTCCGATAATGCTCGATACGATCGTAAGTGTCGGAGTTAATACCACGAATAGAAGTTAACCGACTAAAGATGACCCGATTCGATGCCTCGCGAGCTCGAGACAGTTGGAATTTTGCTAAAATTAATATCCGCATGCCAATAGGATCGAATTATAACGCATAGAAGTTCCAACTGACGGAAATAGTTCCACGTGGTTTCAATGCAGGGATAGGGGATAATTGAAATTCGACGGAGAGGTACTCGGACCAGGCGGTTAATTAAGTTCGAATTGTCAGAAGGCAGTGGCGAATCTCGTTGAGATTCGAAGTCGTAACATTCCCTCTTCCTTTTGTACCGATATTCGAGAAGAAAACCAAGCCGATTTTCGATCGTTCGTGTCATTATTCGTAACTCGTCGATTAAAATTACCACTCGTAATCTATTTATCGTTATTTAAAACCGCTAGAGCGATCGACGACTAAACGTTCTGTTTCAACAACGCATAAGTATATTTTCCGTTTTCTTAAAGATTCTATTACTCTAAATCTACTAGCGAGATTATCGAGACAATCATTGCGATACTCGCGTACGAGGATCTACTATTCTATCGGATGTCTGTGTGGTGTTATCGACATTGAAACGCTGGTGCTTATGGTACGACTGGTCTCGTTACATACACGCGGAGTGAATGATAATGAGTTTCCGAAAAGTTGAACTGACTTACCAGAACCGCGCCGAAATAAGTACAGCACACTGATAGTTCGGGTATTAAGTACACGGTATTCGAGTAGTAAATAAGTGTAATAAATTACTTAGTGCGCAACATGTTACCCAGAGAAGAGCTCGTAAGCATCAAGTTACATCTGCAACTTCAGCAAACGCCCCAAAATATCCACGATCCTGACAAACACAGCCCTTTATACGGCGCAAGATAAAAGATAAGCCTACTTACATAAGCTACCCTGATAACGTATCTGCCGAATACCTCGAATTTCCACCATAAAACGGATCTCGGAATTTGAAACGGATGCAATCTAAAAATGTCTTGCAGTTTATACGAGTTGGTTTAGCCCGTTCGAAAAGGCGTCTAACGGGCCAGGCTGACGTTCCATTGAGAAAAGATCTCGGTGAGGTGGCTGAATTTTAAGTGACCTCTTAGATTTACTCGCCAACGGTTCACGGATAAGACCAGTTTATCGAGTTATCGAGTTATGCCGCGGAATAGAAGGCTTACAACCGGAGGCAGATTCTGTAAGGAAGCTTTCTGAGCGTTGAGCGTCGCGGATGATTCACCCCCTCGGTTTAAAACGTAGGCGGCAATGAAAGCGGCAGAAGGAGGCGAAGTTGAGCGATGGGGGAGGGGGTTTATCGAGGTTATTGAATCGAGGCATGTTGTTCGCTTTCGAGAGACCGCGAATGCACTCGATGGGCTTTCAGAAGGCACTCGTTTTACTTGTTCCCGTTTTTCTGGCCTCGATTTGATAAAAAAAGGAAAACTGAAGAGGAGAAAGGAAACGGCCCGTGATACTTCGCGAATTCGAATAACGTCTTTTTAAAATTTCACGAATATTTGTTGTTTTTTAAAACGAGAGCTAGATTAAATTCAATTTCAACGGTGTTAATTCGGGACACGTCGATATTTTACTATGGAAATTTATTTATACGAAAGCCATTACGTCCTATTGAAATTAATGCATTTATAATTCGATATTACAATAACTAAATTCCATACAAAGAGAAACTTAAACACCTCCGATATATCGAGTTTCAGAAAATCCTTTAAAGTTTAAAAATTACACGCGGAAAAAATTTGAATATGCAAATCGTTCCAATCTGCACTTTTATTCCCTTACGAATTAAAATAAATCATCTCGCGTGTCCTTCCCTCGCAATGCTATATAATTTTTGCAAGTAATTTGCTTTCGTTTTCCCAAGATCCCAATTTTCCATCGCAGAATCCATTACATGACGAATTACGAAAGGCTCCTCGAGGCTTTCTCTTCGTAATACAAATACATCTCGCGAATCGAATAAAAGTTTCCGCGAAGCCTTAATAAAAGACATTTAACAAATTATGAAGTCTCATTATGTACTTAGGCCGCGGTGCAATAATATTAATTGCAAAAGTTAGGCCACTCCCTCCTAGCGCCAAGTATAAAGCCCGCAGGCTTATTTCATTAATAAAATGCGAACCTTCAAGACCAACCGGCTTCTTCTTTTCGTAGAGCGAACAGATTTCGAGATTAAAAAACTTCCTCTTAAGCCGTTATTTAAAATGCTCCGGTTGAAGAACAATTTATAGACGCACGAAGAGTAAGCTAGTGACGATAAATCATGTGGATCTTCGCTTCATCGTTTCTCGTCAACGTCCCGGCGGCGTTCTTTCGGATGCATCGCCTTGGAAAATCTCTTCTATATCGGCTTAAATAAAAACCAACCTAACCCCATTCTTATTTTAAATATTACCGACTTACGCTGCTTTGCATAAGTAGGATTACGATACTTATGAAAACTTACGTGAACTTGAAACATCGCTACGAAATTATTCAAACATTCAGGGATTATTATTCCGCTCGAAACGTTAAACATGTTATAATAATATCTCTCTAATTTAGTACAATAAAACTAATTTCTTTTCTTCGTTACTTATATAATTTTTCTTCGTAATATCATAATTTTCAAAAATTTCTGATTAACTCCGAATCTACGTACGTACTGAACATTTACGACGTAAAATTCTATAAACGAACCGTATAAAATATATTCGCAAAGTATTTCTTCCGGTGTACGAATACCTTGGCGTCGTTGTATTAAAATAGATAATAAAATTACACGAAGAATGAGACAGTCGAACAGGAAGCAGAAGCATCGGTCAGAAACGTCGTGTTGAATCGAAAGTTTCATCCCCACGACGCTCATCCATTGTCCAACCCATTTAAGATCGTCGCTTTTCATTCCAACGCACTTATCCGACCGACCAATCTACCCGGCTGATCGTTGGCCACGCGATAAATCAACGTTTCGTTGTTTTAATATATCAAACACGACTTTCAATTCGGCCATGATAGCGATCTATATCCCGGAAATCTGCCAAACCAGAAGTGAATCGTAAAACTCCACTGAAAAATCCCGTCGAAATCCCGCATAACATTGTTTCCTTCGACTCGTTTTTTGTTGCTCGAACCCTATTCCGTGTATTTCGTTGTCCGAACCAGTTGCGACGAGCATCGCGCGTAATAAAATCGACATTTGCCATGCAAACGAAAACAGACGTAAAATAGAACAGCGACACGGTTCGCTCGCGGTGTACACTTTTTCTTTTGCGAATTATATTCTTTAAAGACATACGCTACCGTTGTGAATGCCAAAGTGAAGGAATCGTGGTTCGCGTGATTGAGATTTCTAATTCCGTAGTTCGTTTAGTTTCGGTACGTCTGAGTAAGGAACAAGCGGCGAAGTAATACGCGCAAAAATTGCGTAAATGTAACGTTGTTTAGAAATATAAATTGGACAATACATAGATAAAAAGAAGAACGATAGTTTATCATAGTGCTGTCTAGTTTCTTCAAATTCCATAAAGTTTGATGTCGTTGAAAGAAGATAGGAAAGAAAAAGATGCGAAGCGAATCCTTGGCATTCGCTATCATAATTACGTCGTGAAAAAACCGAGTTAGATATAACGTGTATTAATTGAAAAAAAGTTAATAAATTACGTCAAGGGAACCAACAGTTTCTCTAACGTGTAAACAATCGCGTTTTTTCCATTCTACGAATAGAGCGAAATTGTATACAAGGGTTGAAATCAAGCTTGTACGTGTGAAGCTGTATTGTAAAATGTAACTTGGTTTTCGCGAATAGGTCTCTATGGTGCCCTCTGCTCTCTATAATTCTCCTTGTTTCTCTTCTACTTGCTGCGCACGAGTAAACGCAGCCTGTTTCCCAGAGTATATGTTAATACGGAGGCGTGCACCGAATACGATTCTAATAAAATTTGTTATATAAATAGCAGCAATTTGCAGCTTTCAAATTTCGAGTATGGCGAAGGTAGAGGAATATATGCTTGCTAGTTTTAATAGAGAGGGAGGTTTGTTCAGTTTTCTACGGAGTGGTAATCTGCAATTCATCGTTCGCCGCAAATCATGGACGTACACGAGAGATAAAAGTCTGAAAGATTTCAGCCAAGAGACTAGAGAGCGCTGAGATAGGAGTCCGACTGCGCTCATCAATCATTCTAGCAAGACATCATCCAGGAACGTGAAAACTGTGAGAAGAAAGTGTGTCGATGAAGCTTCGTGCTTGTGCTTCGTATACCCCCTGTGTATGAATCCTGCTATTCAGAAGCGTTTCTATCGAGAATAAGTCGAGTATCGTTATTTCGATGCGTTGGACGCATTCCAGTTATCCTAAGTTTTTTATATAATTTCCGTAAAGAGAAGAAGCGAATGCGAGAAAAATTAGTAAGAAGATTTGCATAACTCCAGGTTGAGTCTAAATAAAATTACGACAGTTTATATTCTTCGATTCTATGAGTCAGTGGCTAATGAAAATACGACAATAATTTTCCGATAGAGATATTCTATGGTAATATTACAGGGATTAATAGGAAAAAATTGCATAATTTTAGGTTGGATTGGGATAGAGATAATTCGTTGATTCTTCGGTTTTGATCTCGTTATGTTAAGAAGGATATTGCAGGGTTAACGAAATTGCGTTATCTGTATAGAACTTATAAAATTCATCCATCCAAACAGACCATAAAGAGTGATTTTCAATTTTTTATCGCTCGTTTTTTAATTCCAGGAGGCATTTCATTTACGCGAAATTCATCGCTTTTTGACGTACATATTTAAACGACAGGGATGTTTTTCGCGATAAAATCTAATACGAAGTGCAATATTTTTAATATCGGATCGTTGAGCAACCATCTAACTACAATCGTATCACGATGATTCGTAGAACTTTATCAATCCTCTCCAAAATCCAATACCCTGGCCGTCGATGGGCTCTGCTGCTGCTCATGCATTGCGCGACCAACGCGGAAATCAATCGACGTCCATCGAGTATCAGACGCACCACAGAAGCCAGTGAAAAACCAAGAGCAAGTTCCAAAAAGACTGTCGCGATCCAGCATGGGCAACGACCGAAAGCAAGGAACGACGTGGCTGGATCCTAAACGTCCACCGCAGAAATCCCAGCCTCTTTTTAAATGAAAACACTGCGTACGTTGTACGAATCGACCATTCTTACGTCCGAATCCCGACAAGACTGAAAAAAGGAGAACAAAAAAGGAGAAAATTCGCCAGGAACCGCCGCCACTTCCATCGGACTGTTGACTATACTCATAATAGGCCACGTAATAAAATCGCAATTTATCCATGCAAGGTTCTGGTCGACAGGAAGAAAAAGAGTAACAAGGGTGAAAGGGCGCAGAAGGCAGAGCGAAGAGCAAGAGATAGACAGATAAAGAGAGAAAGAGAGAGGGTGAGAGAGCAGGGAAACGAGGATCGTGGCGGCGCAATGGCGACACAGGGTACCACGAAACTAGTCTCTGCTTTGTCCGAGAGCAAGTCGCATGTCGGACCGTACCGTCTGCGACTATACTTCATAGCCTAGCGCGTCGCATGCAAGTTTAATCTTGTGGAAGTAACGCAAATGCAGTAGCCACATAGCGGCGGGCCAGCCCGTACCGGCTGCCTGAATAATGCATTTATGTATGTGTCCACGGATATGCTGTTCGCGCCATCGCGAATCTCTCGCGAGTGTAGTCTCCCGATATTCGAGACAGAGACAGGCTTGGCCTATTTTGAAGCTTCGATTGACCGATTAACGCTAACGTCGTTCGCCAAACACGATATGCACCCTTTATACCCTTGACTACTGCACGGAGCGAGGCGATAGTCAGACAACTGGACAAGGATGATCCTACGTGAAAAACTATGAAAGGAGTTTGATATAACATTTTCTCGTCCGAGGCTTCGTTTTCCAGAAAATCGACTTTAAACATTTGACGGGTATACTCTAACTTGATTAGTTCCGGACTGAACCGGAGAGTAAATAACCGACAGGTGTTTCAACTACGTTAAAAAATAAGTAGAATATGTGAAATGAAATGTTTTCATAAAATGCGTCACATTTGAAAATGTATCGTAATTAAACGTGTTCAAACTCTAGTTTCCTAATTAAGTTCCCGACTTATTTTCGCGTGTATAATAACCTGCTGTTGATTGTTTACTTATACCTAGTCGTTGGTTCGCCATGTTAAAGCATACCTGACAAATGTGAGTCGCGAGACACCCTGTATATACAGTGGTTATATTTTGGATGGTCTTAGTCGTAGTTTGTAGCTTAGAACAAATTTGTTTAGTACCAGGTTAGATTTGCTAGGAACACGCATAAAGCCTGTCGTTTCTAGGACTTGGAACTCTGTCATTTTGGAATTTTGAATAAGACAACTTGTTCGTAAAATCTCTCTTTAGTAAATACACGTGCACGACTTTTATCGTAAAAGTGTTTGAAGCGTTTTACGACAACAACAGCGACTTGAATATCACCTCGGATTTAATTAATTTATTAAAAAATAACGATGGAGAAAGATCCTTTTTCAGATCTTCTTTTATTAAATTAGGTAAAGGACGAAAGAGAAATTACTTTACCAGAGCCTTTAATAATAGGCTCCAAGATACATATACATATATATTACAAGGTGTTTACAAAAATTCTTCTGCCGCAAACACCAGCCGATAAGAGCAATTCCGACGATGATAAAAATCAGTAGATTTCAGGCGGCCACGAGCGATGTCGATATTTAAATTTACTGCGGCTTCCGGTTGGGAGCGGCGCCCATTATTTGCGAATCGATGCTCCCACACCTCGGATATCTCTATGCGGATGTTATCCGTAACAATAAACGCGAGTACAAATATGGCTTTTACGGGACAAGAATCCTCTTTCTCCCGTGCCTGTTCAATATCGCCATTCTATAAAATCGGTTCGATTAATTCTCACCCATGTATCATTCGATCCTATTACCACCATTCCCCTACATAAATACCAACGTAACATTATCAACCGCTTAAACCTAATTCGGATTAATCGAGTTGATTGGACGTAAGTTCGAATGATCTAACTTTAATAGATCGATTTTTGATAAAGAAACGAACTATCGGAAGGTGTTGCTGCGGTACAAACTGATGAAACTCTGTTAAAACTCTGTTAGCTGTAGAGAAGGCTACAACGTAATAATAGAAGAGGAGATGTTTCTGAAAGGAGGTAACATAAGACAAAATGATGAAAAGAGTATTTTGAGTACTTTAAGAGTATGTCCAATAGTATATAATACTACATAATATTCTATTAGTATAATAATGCTACATTCGGTTTATAAAGAATTACACTTTCTATTTCTGCATTTGTTAATTTTGTTTCTCGGTAAAGACAAAAAAATTGCTTTATTCTGCTCATTGACCTCGCATCGATTGATATGCCATTTTCGAAGCAGATAATCCTCGCACGCGAATAGCTTCCGGTTAATTAATTCGAAAAAATACTTCCAATCGAATAAACGACAAATTCACGCGGACAAAGTAGTTTCAAATCGCTTGAATCCGATCGATTTCGTTGATCCAAGCGCTTACAAACGATCAACGTATCCAAGAAAAAATACGCTTTACGTTACACGAAGGGATTGATCATCTCGAAACACAGAGCCGACAAAGAGAATTCATAAAAAGCTTGGTCCCCTATTCGAAAGGTTTAATCGCGACCGACAAGTAATAGTCGTCTCATGTGCTTCAAATATCCTTTGTGCACATTTCCCTCCACGCTGTCCTTCCGAAGAAGATTAGTTTCCTCTTTTTTCTTTTTGTTTTTTTCATTTTTGCTTCGACATTCGCCGGCAGACGGGACAGTACGAAAAGACAAAGTGAACAATCTCCGTGATTATACCTCTTGCACGAATACCTCGCGAAGGAGGTCAGGAAGTCCAGGGTTCGATGACCATACTCACCCTCTATCTTCTCCCTTTATATTCATCACACGATAACCAGCCTCTTCTTCGTACTTGTTTTTCTTTCGTATAGAACGCTACCGATAGTACAATCGCTGTTATTCCATTTGATCATAGTCCTCTTTACCGCAAACCCACTCGACGTAAAAATCCAGGAAAGAACAGAAGGAACGTTAAATATGGAAGATAAGAATCGGCATAAATTTCTTCCACAATCTCCGGCAATTTCTGACCGGTTGTACGATTCATACCTTGAGCAGGTCCGTGATTATCGAATAAACGCCAGGGAATAAAAAATCAGATTACAAACGATCCCGTTACGAGAACGAAAACGACATTAATAATTAGATCGAATCGGTTGCGAGAAGAAGAGGGCGGGAATAGGACTAGAGGGAGTATCAATTTTCCAAGCGGAGGAGGTGGCACCCCGACATAATTGAGATATGCTATGTACACAAGCACGAATCACTACGAGGGAGCCTCTCTCTTCTCTAGGCTAATAAATCGTGCATAATTCAAGCCCCCTTACGTAGCCTGCAATGCGCCGATACTTTTGAATAATGCAACCTGCGCCCGAACCTAAGTGAAGAGGGTTGGTCGGTCGTCGTGCGGCTCAACGTGCGCTTAAATACCCACCGGTTGCCGGTTTGTACTTCTGACAGCGGAGAGCCTACCAGAACGCGGATGCAATTGATTCACCACGCTTTACGCCAATTTATTCCGCTCCCGGCTGTATTCTGCACGCTCCAACCTGGTTAACGGTGAGGAGCATCGGCCCTCTTAACCGTCATCGTGAGAACTTTGACCCGCGAACAATTTTACAAGATGTTTTCTCTTCTAGATCTACTTTGGATAGGGTCCTTTCCCTGGCAACGTCTCCAAATAAATATATTTGATGTATATTATAATTTTTAAAGACTATTTGCCGATTCTTTAATATAGACGAAAGGTTCGATTTAACAAATATAAAATTTAAAATTTATATATATATATGTAATATTTAATAAATCAATAGAAAATAAAAAACTACATCGATTATTAGAGATATACGACTGTAACTGTAACTGTAATTCCTATATTAACCGATTTCACGATGCGATTGTACAAATTTCGTTGTAGAGAACAAAGAGAAATTGCATCGATGTAGGATTTCATTTAAAAGAAATATGCAATTACATTTTCGCGATATAAATTTAGAAATATACATCGTTCGATGGAATTTAATTTCATCGCTGGACGTTCCTCTCTAATTATAACTATTTACACCGACCCACGGCCCACGCTGGCAGCGTGAAACGTCCTATGGATAGAGGCGTACGGAAAACTGACATTAATTTCGTCTAGAATGAAGCGTTCACGGTAAAGCGAAGTTTTATGGGAGCACGTGGTCAGATCAATTTCCACGGGAGCATGCAGTACGGCATGCAAATAACCGAAAAACTCCACGGTCAGCAAGAGCCAAACTTCCTTCTCGTACACGTAGGCAAACTCTCGGCTCATTCACATAAGCTCGGTTGTGAAACTTCAAGATAGAAGGACGCCGTGTCACCTTAGTCCATAGTGAAATCCTGGCTCCTCCTCTCTTGTCTCTATCTTGTTGACTTTTCCCTGATGGACCAAGGAAGACGGCGGGGATTTTTTCCAGATTCATCAAGTATACACGCGCGATCTCCCAAGTGTGCAAATTAAAGTTTCAACGTGGAAGAATCCTGAAACTCGAAGGGACAAAGATAGCATCGGATCTAGAGGAAACAGGGATCCAGAGTAGAGCGTTACAAGGGGCGAAATTCGCTACTTCCGTCACGATCGATTGACCAAGGCCCCTACTTCCGCAAGCATCCAGCCACTCCGCGGAATTGCTGGCGCCGCTGCATAGGATTATGCAGCAAATTCCTCAACTTATGCACGGAATTAGGTTTATAAGATCGAACGATTTCTCGCGACTACCGACGATGGAATACGCCGCATAGTTGGCGTTTCGCGTGATTAGACGAGCCTGACGTTTTCGTCTATCGAGAAACGATAACCAGCCTTCCGGACGAATGGACAGTTTTCGCCGTAATTTAACGATTGGCATGTTCTTTAGGATTTCTAAAAAATTAGAAGTCGCGATTAGTAGATTCGTCTTGTTCGATTTAACAACGATTGATTTTTTCGCAACTCCAAGCGATAATGACCGAAAATAATGACGATTCATAACAGAAATTAGAAGATAGATGGCAGAGAACTATTCAAATAACTCGAATTATTAATTACAAGCTTTAGATTACAAGCACTATCGTTTATGAGTACCTATCTCACAAAATGATTCAACACCATTACCGTGCGTGATCAAATAATTCCAGGTCCATCGTAGAAAATATGCAAATATGCTTTCCATGTGAAATATCCAGGATCTTCGAAAATTTTTCCATTTTGTTCGCGGGAAACATTATATCGAATAATGACGTGATAACTGAGTCGAATCCCGTTTCCATATTTGCAAATGGCAATCGCGTATCCCGGATGAAATCATTTCGCAACATCGAAACGTTGGCGACTCGTATGCATGACGAAAATAATATCTTTGCATTGACAATCGTGGACCACGCGTGTCTCTACCACTCACGCGTTTCGACGATCTATCGATTTCAGCGAAACGGGGAAATCTGAATGGCCCATATCGAGCAAAGTAATTAGTTATGATTTTAAATTAGTCGACCGGAGTAGAATTCATTTTCGTTTCTAGCCGCAATCGTCGGAATTGATCGTTCATCCGATGATTAATGGACTACCTGGCGTGTAAGTTAATCATGGGACACGATAAAGTAATGTAAATACGGTTAATCCGCGCGGCTGATCGCGTCATGTAATCTTTGTCACATTAATTTTGTCAACAAGTCCGCGACAGATTTTGCGCGTTCGTTCCGCGCTCAGCCTCGTTATTAATAACATCAACCGATCCTAAATTATATGCAACGCTTTGTTCTGGTACGAATTGCGTTTCATTTGGAATTTGTCAAAATTGAAATGCGATGCACGATTTGGACGAGTTGGCAATATGCTTTTAATTTTACGAATACTTTAACCACACACCTGATAAATTCGAGTTTCTCTTTCGATCCATAACGCCTGATCCATAAAATCGATCGTTTAGCCTTTTACGAAAATAGATGATCGATCCATCGTCAAATTATAACAAACTTCAACGTTTCGTAAGACGAACGGAACGCAACGAAAAACAATTTTTTTCGCGCGATTTCATTGGTCTAATTTCGACAGAACGTCGATGAAACGGCGAAAGGTGGCTACTAAACAAATCGATAGGTAAGTCGAATGATAATCATGACGCAGACGATACGGCCGCATCTGAAAGCTCGAACGTCTATGAAAACGAAGTTCTTTCATACGACGGCTACGAGGAGAAATTCGAAATGTCCGCGGCTGAGCTCACAGAGTGCTTTTAAGCCACTCCAAGGGATTGCTGCCCGCCTCTTACGGGATTACCGTATGCATACACGTGTATTTTGGATCGTATCGTGTAGCCGCTGCCTCTCGAAAAGATTATTACGTGTATTCACGTCAGCTCGCTGTTCCTTCACCGACCACGGAATTATCGAGCACTTTAACGATATTGCTAGATTTTTCGTGGCCCACAAGCGGACCAACTAGCCAATAAACCGATTTGCATTATTACAAATTGTTACTTCTCCTCTGTAGTCCTCGCGTTGTAACGCAGGTAAGAAGTTTCAGCTATTTATTGTATTTCGCGATAAGAATGTAGAAGATTTCTAACTAAATGGCTTTAACACATAGAATCGTCTCTCTATAAATTTTGAACGATATGAGAGAAATGACACATAGCCCGGAGTAATTACCATTTGTTTAATTCGTGCGTTGATAACGCTGCATTTTTAAGGATCGTACAAAACAGTCAGCCTGGCGTTATTCCACTTTTGGCAACTTAGGCCGCGTGTGACCAGCGAAAGTGCAGATGTGCCGATAAATAGCGAAAATCGTTTAAACAGCTTGGCATTAAGAATTCCTTATATTTTGAATGCTTTCATAAAACTTAGGGCAAGCGTTCTTGAAGTATATTTCAAAGAAACCAAATAAGAAAGAGAAGGCATCTTTTTCAGAGAATATAAACGAAATCATTCTTTACATCTCCTGCTCTATTTTGCTCCTTTTAAAGCGCAGCAACGCTATTTCTAAAAGAGTTAGCTACGGAGTGGAGAAAGCGAGGGTGCCTTATGGTACTGCAATGGTTCGATAGAATGGCCTCCTCGATCACTTGATTCGTACTCGCTGGATTCCTTTTTACGAGCTGATTTAAAGACTTTAGCTTACTCATCGCCGATAAATAATGTAAAAAAGTTTGTACGTCGCGTGAGTAGCAGAAAATAGGGCGCAAATTGCGAGTTATTTTGATTCGACGATCTCCTATAAAACTTCGTTGTCCGAGTCCAACGTTGAAATTTAGATTGCAGTTAGGTCTTCAACCTAATTCAACGACTATAGTTTCCTCTCTATGCAAACAGGTTGTATCATAGTTGTAAGAAAAATTGAAAAGGAATGATCGATCGCAGCGAATTTTTCACATCGTGTTACATCTGTCAAGGTTTCTTATTTTTCTTCGTTTTGCAACATCTCGTTTGTTCGTAATAAATTAACAGCTAAGAGACAGAGCTCTTTTAATTCAATATGCAAGCGACGTTCTTTACAGTGTTAGATACCTAAGACGTCGTTACCTTTCATCGCTTCCAGCGTCCAAGCACGTTCGGTACCTTTATCATTGCTCGCGTTTCATTTAATTCTTTCCTTCGCTAAGTCACCCCTTGCAGTCAACCCTTTTCCCCTCAGAATTCTACGAAGGGAAAGAATTTATAGAAACCTTACGGTGGAAACTTTACGAGATGCGTGTTTTCCTTCTTCTCTTTTTAACGTAATAGGATTGTAACGCGTGAAACTGTCACGTTTCTCCGTTGACATGCAAACAATAAATATTGGAAATAATATAAAACGTTTTATCTGGAAGCTGGAGTGTAAGGAGAATAATTCTAACGCTATAACGCTAAAGTTTCGTAATTATAGAAGTTTTTAATCAAGAAACGAACCGGTTAACGAGTTAAAGAATATTTCATTAACGAAATTCTTTTTCGCGGACATAATCAACTTTGACAAGAGGAAACCGTACGTTTTCGTGTATACACCTGCTCAAAGAAAGGAAAAACTGTAACGATATATAAAAACTGTAACTCGGCTGCTAGACGAGCAAAAATTGTCCAAGCCGTCGTGTCAGTCGTGCATCGTGAAGACGCAGATGCGCGGATCGTAACAGTTGACAATACTACGTGGGAAAGAGTTACGCGAACAAGAGACATCTTGGTCGAACATATATTTCCGAGATGCCAAACGGTTGCTACGTGTTTCGTTTTGAGCGTCAGGCCGCGACAGTTTTAGCCGTCAGGTCTGAATGAAACATCCTCCGAACGAAAATTCTGTCGTCGATCACGCTTTTTTACACTCGGGACCGGTTAAAATGGTGCAAACGCGCGACGCCTGACTTTGCAAGAAATGAAAAATATCCATATATCGTTGTATCGTCGCTCTTCTTGTCGAAACCGTAGATTCAAACATAAATTCTTGACATTTTGCAACGATAGATATCTACTTTTTAACTCTTTCTGTACACAATTGCTTACAATTTTTGTATTTTCGTCCCACGTATAACGAACATGTTACGAATTTAACGTATAATATAAGAGCAAACTTTCGATGGCGAGATTTACATTCAGCCTGTCAAAATAAATTTTTCTTCCAATTCACAAATATTACCATCCTTCGTCTCCATCTTTTCCTCCGCTTCGTACAAAGCTTTTCAACTCGTACGATTCTCCAATATCTAAAATTTCACAGTCTCGCTATCGTTCCACTCTCGTTGCAAAAAGTCAGAAGAATCGTTAGGTAGGAACGATTACGTAGAACCTAAGAATTCCAGTAGCAATTATATTCATAAAACAATTCACCGTAAACGGAGTTGGAGCGTTGTTGGAGAATTCCGAGATTCCAGCCACATCAATCTCACTCGCAACGAGACATTTTTCCCCTATCCTGAGATAATTCGATTCTCGAGACGCGACACTGAGGATCCGTTGTCGCAGATCGTCGGGGGATAGGACAGGCGTTGAAACGACGACACGCGACCCGTGTTCTCCAATGTCTGTGTCTCGATGCATCACAGCGAACGCGAAAGATGGAATTGGAAATACGAAGAAACGTTCGTATCTCTTCGACCAGCCGGAAGACGGGCCCATACCTCTTTCGCGTACGACGAACGCAAAGATGCGCGAATCGAATCAGATTCGGATTATCTCGATTCCTTTCCCCTTTTCCTGAAGAAGACGGCGTAACAGGTTCCATTTGAAATGCCTTTTCGACTATCGAATCGACGCGAAACCAAAACCTAATCCGCAAGACGGTTGTCCGCGAGCCGCGACACGATCTTCATAACCATCTCCGACTTGCGGAATTTCTAATCAGCTCCGCGGCGATGGAATCGCAGGACGCGGGAAAGGCAGTTTTCTGTTGCTCGACTGCACAGAGTCCGCGATAAATTCTATCGGGACGCCACGGCTCCTTTATTGCGCCCTCGCAAACCCCCTTCCCGCTCGAATTTACCGTACCAAGCGTGCAGTGTACATCGATATCGTGCTCGGATGCATGCCGGGTTAATGGGACTTCGTAGCGGTAATAATTGTCGCAACCCGAGAATTAACTCGTCCTATTCGAAATACCTCCGCCGTGGCTCGTTCCCTCTTTAATCGGAGATGCGAGAGGAGGTAGTTACATACACAGAAAGGGTTAGAATGAAATGTACGATACAGCGGAAGCTATGGGCTGTTTGTTTCTTTTTGGAAGTTTTCCTACATGCTTACGCCGGAATCTGTAAATCTGTGGGATAGGGTTAAACGTTAGTCTGTAGGTATTTAGGAAACACCTGTCGTAGGATACCTCTTTGGGCAAAGCTCTTTGAGCAAAGAATGGTACCTACGCTGGTAGAGGAGGTTTTTAATGGTCTTGCGAGAGCGTGGTTTATAGAAGGAAAGGAAGATAAGTAAAAGCTTGTTCTCTTTAATTTAATGCAATATGGGTTGCACACTGGGAAATATAAGCGCTTCGGAACTTGAAATTCCTAACAGGTGACAGATAGAAAGAGAATAATAGAGATTTCAAAGAGCTAAAGAGCTAAGAGCTAAAGAATCGCGATTTTGAAAAGGTATTTGGTTTTTGACGATGAAGAATTTTAAGATTCCAAGGAAAAGATTAACAACGAAAAAATCGACGAGGAATAATAGGAAAACTGAACAATGGATGGCACGTTCTATTCGAGAGTCTACAATTTTCCAGGCACCTAGCCTAAACGAAAATAACATGTAAATGGAGACATGGTCGAATGTTCAAAGCCAAATAAACAGGAAAAATTACCGTACCTTCCTATCCTCGATAATATATCCTACCTCCCACGAAACGAGATACGCGAAATACGATCGTAGGCTGTGTTGTACCTGTCAAGCGCTACCCTAAGTCCCTGGCGTTCCCCTAATCTAGCAAATCACTCGGTTCCAACACAGTGATTTCGTGATACATGGAGTTGAAATGAACCCCAAGAGAGACTGGCTAATGTATGAACGCAGAGGATTAGTAAAATTTCATAGAAATATGACTGCCGACAAAGAATCGCAACTGCGGCCGCCCACGTCGAGTATAAACCGAACTTCAATATAATAATTGTATTATTTACGATAATCGCGAAAAATTGGTCGATATGTTTAGTTGTAAAATGCGAAGATTAGTTTTGCGGAGAAATGGGAAAGGGTGGATTATTTCGACACAAAGGAGAGAACAAAGATTAACGTCCATTATTCTATTTACGAGACTGTAAAGTATCCCAGTGCCAGAGGCGGACGAATATCGGATAGAAATATGCAATAACAGCATACGTAACGTGCTTCAATCTGTGCTGTCTCCATGTTCTTCTACTTTGTCCCTTAACAGCGATGTTTCTGAGTTTCATCCGATGCATCTACTGTTATTGCCTTTCGTATCTGTGATCTCTAAATTGATGAAGATACAGGCTTTCTTTTAATGTAATAGAATTTCGATTATTAGAAACTAATAGCGCTGATCGAATAATTTAATTTTTCTAATAATCGAACCAACTTTTTTCATACGCAAGATAATAATTCTGTTCAGTTTCGATTCTCCTTTCGCAATCCCTCTTATAAACAACGGTCCTTAAATTTTTCGTTAATTAACGTTTCGATAACGGATCGTACCATTCATCTGTATTCTAACAATCGACGCTTTATTTTATATAAAAAGTAAAACAAAAATTAGCACAAAGGCATACACGCATTTAAAATCGCTAAATCGATCGACGATTATTCCCCGACTGATAGGCAAAAATTTCCAAAACAGACAACTGTTCAAGATTTCCCTACGATTAACTATAATTAAACGGACACATTGTCGTATAATTAAACAGCAGTGAAACGGCCAGCCGTTGAAACAAAGGCGAAAGAACCGATGAACGGGAGGAACACGGTCGATGAATTTCAGCCAAGTAACCGAGCAATGGCGATGGTTTAGGCTTGTGCATAGCTGCGTTTCGACGATAACGAACCGACGGTAATGCCATTAGGCGTTTGCACGGCGGCTCTTCTGCCCCCTAGAGGCCCTCGAAAATCCCTGGAACGAGTTTTGAGGAAAGGAGACAGAGTGATAAAGGGTACTCGTTGCGAGCAGAATTGATCGAACACGGACATTGTCCGGTTGGAATCCAGACCATAAAGAGAGAAAAGTGGAAGAAGAGAAACGAGAAAGAACGAAAGAGGCGGGAAACGGTAGAAATAACTTCGGCCAGGGAGAAAGAAACGTGGAAGAAAGGAGGGACCGGTGTGGTGTCTAGGAGCGAGGGTATTCAAATCGTATCAACCGAGGAGTGGCTCCATTAATTAGCACGAAATTGAATTAATACGTCGATCGCGCTCGTAGAGAACAGCCAGTCGGCTGAATGACGCTCGAATTAAACATTCATTCGGTCGAAATGGGACTTGTGTAGCGGAGGACGTCGATCTGACTCAATGAACCGGCACAGAGAGGGAAAAACTTGGTCGGTGACGGGCCTCGAATAGAGACACGAGAGGATAGTAACTGTGTTACAAAAGTCAAGTACGCGAGAACGCTCGTGGCCTACTGGACGAAACCATTGTTGCGCCAACACAGATGTCCAGAAGAGTCGAGTGGCCCATATGGTCGATACGTTGAAACGCGAACCGGAGAACGCGCTGCCAAGTATCATCTTCGGCTGTTAAACGCGGCGCAGTGCAAATCCGGAGGTGGGTTCAGGCTGGGTGAAGAGGATATTTGATGCGTTCGAGGATCTCTTTTTTTCAGTCGCTCGAGATGATTTATTGAGGGACGGTGAAAGCGAATGACGAATACCAGACATTTTTTTCGATTTGTACGTTTTACAGATTTAGAGTTTGTTGAGGAGATTTATAGATTTAGAGGTTGTTGTTGTTTGTTTATGTAAATTTTCATTTTTATAAACGCAATTAGAGAAATAGAACCGAAGTAAGGATTTGTTTCATCCGCTCAATGTTACGATTAACAAGTAAGAAGATACAGCGTTGTGGTTGTTGTACCGGAACGGTAGAACGAGATAAAACAAGCGTTAAACAAGTTGAAGAAATATTTAGAGATAAAGCAAACGATGTTGAGCGCAGAGGAAACGAAGATGGTGGTGGTTTGAGGAAGACATCGCAGCGACAAGAGAGAGTGGAGATGAAGAGAGGAACAGATCGAGGAAGCGAGGTAAATAAGATATTTAGAGTATATTTTGCAGCGTAGTAAGAAGGTATAAATTATTCTAATAATCGATGCTGAAGTAATCATGCTCGACTTCTCGATCGCACGGCTGGAAACATTATTTCGTTAAACGTCTTTGATCGAAAGGCGAAAAATATCTTTTGGTAAAAAAAATAAAGCCCCTCAAACTTTAAGCTCCACCTACCTGATCAATAAACTTGGCTCAGTTATGAGTTTGCTTTGCCGGTGTAAAGTTCTCGATTCTCTTTCCCTTCTCAACGATTCCGCGAGTCTCGATCGTTTACGTTAGACAAACAACCAAGGTGATGTTTGCCGAAAAATTTTTATCATACAGGGAACTCTGGTACCAAGGAAAAATCCTGACTACGTTTGCCGTAAACTTTCAAATTTCAGAATTCTAAAATATGTAACGAAATCTTCTTTGCCTCGCTTAGATAACTCCGAAGATAAACGTTCCGAACAACTAAACGATCAGCATTCGTTTTTATAAATCATCCTCCCATAAATTCAAAGGATAAGGGGGAATTATTTACTTATGAAAACAAATTAAACCAATAAATCGATCAAATTAACAATCTTAACGATCCAAGTTTATTTCTCTAAATCTTACTAAACTTAAAAGACAAGAAGGAAAATATTCGCCAAGATTTTTCTCTGTTGAACTACCATCTCTATTATTGAAACGTATATTTCTAAAATATCTCTTTTTTTTTTAATATCGATGTTACATTTACAACAAGCTGTGTTGAGCCAACCGGCAAATATCCTGAAATATGTAACGAAAACTCTTCGCCTCACTTACCTAACCATTTCCAAACGTTCAAACGATCAAGATGTATTTCTGCAAACCTAAGGTTCACAAACCCGCCCAAAAAAAGAAAAGAATTCAGCAGAATCCTACTCCATCGAGCTAACATTGATCTTCAAAGTAAATAGCAAAGTACGAGTGTGCTTTTCCTTGAATCTAACCATAGAACCAATGAGAAAAGGGGCCAGCCAGTGAAATGTAAAATACTAACCTGCCGTAGGATTGGCGATTCTTCGAAGGGTCCGTGTCAAAGGGAAATAAGAAAGGAAACGAAAAAGAGAGTTAAACTGTCCACCCTTTGACGCACTCTGCATAATCCTGACCAACCTTATAACCACCCCGGTACCTGTTCAAAGTGTCTTAAGATTATATACGCGACGGAAGAACGAAAAATTCTGGGTTCCTTCGACAATGGAAAGGAAGAAATGGAAGGAAACGAAATGCTCGACGAAAGAATTCCGACGATAACCATCTATGGGAATTGTCGTATTCGAAGATTACTGGGGTAGAAGAACGAACGCGTCGTACAGAGTAAAGCGACTAATGGACGTGGATATTTATTCTTCGTATCGGAAAATTCAACGAGGTATATGTTACTTGCGACTTTTTTAATTCCATTATTTTCCAGGAATTCGGTTCGCGAATATCGACTGTCGATTTTAAACCAACGATGTATCGAGTCTGATAAATATCGATGTAACATGTGCATTATAGCGTGCTCAGTTTCCACGAGATACGTATCATCGAATATGTATACGGAGCATATTTTATAGAAAACAACGATATCCTTCCAAGTATATGAATTTCCATTGATGAATTGCCTGTCGAATTATCGTATACTATTGGTTAATTTATAAACAAATAATTAAAAAATCTGTGATTCCAGGATTCTGGCGTATAAGAAGATGATAAATATTGCTTAAAGATATCAATTTCTCGTTAATTTACATGTTTTACCGTCATTCCTGTATATTCAATGTCGTATTCGAATCAACTAAAATGTCCGCATACCTACGAACGATGGTGCGATACACCGTTTGTGCAGAGCTTTGCGAAAGGATTGAATGAAAATTCTTGTCTCTCGTGATATCAAATGCGTGATAACCTATAACACATAGTTGGTAGGAAACTAGCAGAAACAAAGCTGCATTTTTAATCTTCCATTTTCTCACAAAGAAGCAATTCTTTAGCGGTTATACTTGTCTGGTGCTGGAAGATACAAGGTTTCCGCCCCCGCAATTTATTCCACGATTCAGCATGCATTTTTTATCGGCCGCGTTGGGGCGTAGTTTTATTAGAACGTGAATGGAAAATCGCGTCGCTATGTAACGGGTCAGGAACACCTTCCATTTGGCGTAAAATATTAATCGGTAGCGGATCGCGTCGAAACTCACCTCTCTTTCGTTCCGTGAATAATCAATTCTGATATCTCTGAGGATGAAAATTCAAAAATCAAGATTTCAATTATTACATTTACGAAGCAATAAACGAATTCGATCCTCTCATTTATGCCAGAAGATTCCATACGCTACGTAATACATTTTACATTCCATTTCTACGTTTCTTTCATTCTATTTGCCGTTATACATCTTCTTTTGTGTTTTATTTCGTTCTTTTGTTATTTCCGTTTTTGTTAACGTTAAGTTACAACAATAGAAACAACTGTGAAGAAAGGGGGCAGGCTGCTTCGGAGAATTCAGTGCCAGGAAAGGTTGGAAAGTTATTTGAAGGAGCAACTACGAAACTATCTAATAAATCGTAAAATGTAGAAATAAAAAGGAGCACCTCATACAAGTATATTATTTAAGAAGCATATATTATTTAAGAAAAGTTTCGGACATTCTTCGTCCGTGTTTATACCGTCGTTAAAATTTATAATTTCCTCTTACTAATACGAAACCTGTCTAAAAGGAATTACGTATCAACGTTACGTCAGCATTGCCATTAACTTCTTCAGGTGTCGAACCGATATTTATAATAAGATCGTGAATTTATTAAAAATGTCAAACTTGAATAAAAGTGTATTAATAGTTATAGTCTTCTAATAATAGGTACTTTCGCGAGCCACTGTATATATTTTTATATTTATGTTATACATGTTCTATATTTATTCAAATACAATGTCGATGATCTCGTGAAATATAATAATGCTGTCTTGTAAAACTATGGTATTTTTTTGTACTACTTGCATTTAAACTTTCTTTTGTTCTACGTGACACCGCTTGCAGCGACTGCTTGAAACTTTCCACGGCAAAGACAAGGATCGTCTCTCGTCGGATAACCAAATTTCCACAACGAACCTGAGAAATTTGCCGGAGTTTGCCTGTCCTCGCGAGGAGACTTGGTATCAACGAACCGAGCGACTGTTAAACTCATTATCATACATCATTTCGACCGGCTGACGAGCAAAGAACGTTCAACGTGTCTCGAAACGGACGTTGTCTGTTTTTTTTTTTAACACCGAGCAACAATATCTTTTTACACGTCTGTACGCATTAATTTACTCGTCTCGTTGGTCGGTGAACGCGTTCTCTTCTGAAAAATTTCAGCTAATTTTCAAGTGGAATGAGGTTTCACGGTCTCACGGTTTGCGTCAAACACGGTTAGCATTTTTAAACGGCGCTTTAAATGCAAACGGACGTCGGCAGATTTCCTCGTGCAGAGATACTTAATCGAATTGCCAGGGTTTCTAAGTACTTGTACTCGATAAAAATGGCGAAATTTTGAATGGGAACGACGTTGATGGTATAATTCAAAGATCAAAGATTAGAAAAATTTTCTGAAATTTTCTTCCTCCTGTTTAATGATGTTTTTACGAACTAATAGCAATTTTTCGTTCAGAAGAAATCTTCGTTGTACGTGGATTAGCCAAAATCAACCACGTGAGGATTTTGTGGGGAGTTGTTCCTCTATACGGCAGAGTTTGACGCGAATTACGCGTAAACGATACAGCGCTGCAATGTGTGACGGATAATGGTGTTCTCTACGCAAACACGTTGAAACGAACGATGGGTTCCGAGAAGGGATTCCTGTTTAGATGATGCGAATCGAGACGCTTACTACCATTTGGGTCCGTATCAAAGGATGGCCGAAAATAACCGAAACGCTCAATTGCGAGATGGTGGCACAGCCCATGGGGTACTGGCCGAAGGCGAAAAGTTTGAGGGCAGACATGCTCGTCGCCGTATTAGCAAATTTTGAGGATGCTAGCTTTCGGAACGGAGCTATTCTCAACAAACTGCGAGGGGTTACACCGCTTTTTTAATCGACTGGGGGATAGAAACCCTCCAAAGCCTCAATTCGATTCGGTTGTTGCCACGGAAGTTGGAGAGGCTGGCACCATGGGCTAGGAAGATCCGCCTGTCAGGCGTACGTGACCAAGCGGACCAAGCACTGAGACACCGTGTGGTCCAACTTACCATGTTGAGATGGTCGGGATGCCTGGTGAACATCGACCTTTCCCCAGGAGAAGCTACGACCGAGAGGTTGCTGTTGGACCGGGGCCGGGAGAATCCCCGAGAGACATGAGAGTACACTGGTTGGAGCTGGGATACCTCGATCCTGAATAATCGCCACTCTTGCGAGACTTTTTTGTTTGTTATATGTATTGACTTATGTATATATTTGTATTTCTGTATATATATTAGTATTGTTACTGAATAAAAAGCTAATAAAAGCTTGAAAACTTGTAAACGCTGAACCAACCAACTCAGCAATACGTTCAAAATTAAAATACGATTGATTAGAATAATTTACAATGATTTATACGGAATACTCGAACCAAAACTAAAACACGTTTAGTATTTAGTCCAACAGATTTGCTTCTTTTTAAAGTATCGATAAACTTATCAAAAGTTGCGTGTAACGTTCATAATATATTCGTACAAATTTTCCATGATAAATCTTCAATTACTTTCGTAAATCGCAGTATCTTGTATCTAAATAAAAATTGATGTTTCCACGAGTCCACTAACTTTCACAAGTAGGTGTAGATTCGTTTGATATTTGTTGCCCAATAGCGTCGCGAAAGATTTCAGTTGCGGAAGTAGCTGGAACGTCGTGAAACTCCTGGTTCCCGGAGAAAATGTCCAGGGCACACGCAGCCTCGATTCGAAGTTGGACGAGCCGAGGTTCGATCGCGTGTCTTCCCACATTCCACTGCTCCTCAGACTTTTAAATCGAGAATACGGAATGGCAGAGGGGCTTCGATTTAAACTGGCTACCTCTGCATAAAATCGTTTCCCGTAATTTCCGTGGATTTATGGATGGGGCCAGCCTCGTACACCAACCGATGGTTAACAATCGATGTTTCGGTTTAACGTGTAAACAGCGGCGATAACATTACCCGTTGACAATCTAATAAATACTCTACTGGGATATTTCGCATAGTAGAACTGTTCAAATCCGTCGAATGAATTTAGCTGGCGCCAAATCACACGCGTTTTGTATCTAAAATTCCATTTAATTCGTACAATGATAACGATTATACATTGTAATCTTTGGTAAGATAAAATTCGTTCGTTCGTTACTCATATTGATATTCGATATTGGCAAACACAAAAAATGATCGACAAGCTAAATACATCGAGATTAATATTCGCAAATATTTTATTTATAAAATATTTCAATGTAAACAGTCAGTTGGGAAAGTAATTGGCAAATAGTCGCTGCATTTTCTGAATTAGTTATGGAAATAAATACGGCGCGCTGTTTTTACCGTGGTGCACGATCTTGCACAGAATTCTCCTACGTGTGATTCTGACGCCCGTGTTCGAGCATTTCACACGGTTTTACGAGTTTTTGACCCTTTAATTCGGTCAGGCGCCAAAGTCACCGGCAAAAAGATATACTTTTGGCAAAATTTCGGAAAACGCCCCTTTTTACACAGGAAAAAACTCGCGCGGACAGGTAAATGTACGAACACGATGCAGTTTACATATCCCCGGCCGTAAATCTTGTCTGTCTTTAGGGGAATTTACATTCCATCGGTGTCCTGCCAGTCGTAAAATTCCACTGGAACAGGTGTACCCGCGCTTTCACGATATTAAGGTCTTTTTTGCACTTTGAAAAGCGTGGTTAGAGAGCTTTTGTCAGCTGTCGCGTGGTTGAATAATTACGTGCGAGAGAAGCGGCTGAACGAAGGAACGTTCACAGAAAGGAGATTATCGGAGGAAGATGGCACGAACGTACAAATAGCTTGCCAGTTTAATAGCTATTTGCTGTATTTTGTAAACATTCATTCCGACCGTATTCCATACACAGAGTGAGTTATATAGGAGAAGACAACTGGATATTTCCATAAATATTGGTAATATCAAAAAATGTTAATAAACGAAGTTGGAATATTTTGGCATTGAAGTTTTTGCTTCTGTATTTTTGGACGTGAAAAACGAGCGTATTGCGCATTGTCGAGGATATGTCAAATACGTGTGTGCTTCTTTTTTAAACACAAACGTTGGTTTTTCAATACGTACGAACCCGGCTGACAGACACTAATTCCGACGAATTCGATTATAAATCGAGAAATTCGCCACATTTGAACATCTGCCACGGACGTTTGGGAAATATGATGAAGCAGAGAGAATAAATCGAAAAATTCGTCAGATTTTGAACTATATTTAAAAAGATTTAAACTACCTTAAAAAAAGAAAAATATATTAAGTTTCTTCGTTTCGGATCGAATCTATTTTGCCGGTCGTAATTCCGTCGTTAAATTTGATTTCGAGTCTCCATGCAATTTATTCAATTTCAATCTCGATGTTGCACATATTGCTTTTACGCACGCTCCAGTTGTAATCACGTTTTACAGGCGAGAAACTATGGAATCCGTCAAAAGGATCAATTTGCCCGCCTTAAAGAGCGCATTGTAGAAACCCTGTGCTTCTCGTGCATAATGTGGAATCAAATTGTCAATCATGATCCTTGCGTAGTCTGCATAATTTACTCTCGGGCAGGTCGATCGCTTGATTCGATTATTCGTGTCACATTGTACCGAATTGCACGCGCATCGTCCGCCAATTTGAAACCAATGCACCGCGTTAATGTAACAGGATTCTCTTACTCCACTGATTTATATATAAACAAGCAAGCTTCGCATAAACACTATGTACTGGCGCGGCATATTTTGAATTATCGTATCGATCTTACCAAACTATCTCTGCTGTACGTACCAGGACGCATGATTTTTTCTTCTCAAGTATGTATTTCTTGACTCATTATCCGCTTAGATCTGCGAGTGAGATTTGTGAAAAAAAAGAGGATAAAAAAAAAAATTAATTTCGTTGCAATATTTAGAGACGAACGGTTGCGTAGATCCTATTTCTCTAGTTATACTCGCAAATATATGAATTTGCATAAAAATCAAATTGCAACGTTAAAATCAAATTAAAAAAGAAAAAAATTCCAATTGTCAAGTTAATCGCACGTCACAATTACAACGAGCTTTAACAGCAATTTTGTGACCGCATTTTTCATTTTTCCTTCTGCTCTTCGTTGCTAATATTTTTCTCTTCGTTCTTTCCCTACCTACTTTCTTTTTGTTACTGTTTTCAATCTATGCATGCGGTATTCCTTCGGATATCTCTCAATGGAATATTTTCGGTGCAGTACGATTTACTTGTGAGAAAACGGAAATACACAGAATTGGCGAAGCCACCTTATAACAAGAACGCAAAGTGGGAAAGTTTGCAGCTTCGTCGTCGCTAGTTATTTACGTAATCTCGAGCAAACTCGAAATCAACGTTTCACAAGCAATTTTGAGATCGTACGAGGAAACTTGCCTGCGCAGAAAACTGAAATATGCTGACCCATCGGAAACTTCCGTAGAAAGTATCGGACAACTGGATTAAAAGACGAGAAATCGTAAATCGAACAGACCTTTAATCTCCTTGAGAGATAGAATCTTGAATCTGATTGCCTTCGAATACGTTCACTCGTGAAATCATCGTACGTAGAACACGACCGTAACAAGTAAAATCAACATGTTCGCTGTAACGCGTACATCCAACGAAACAAGCAACGTGAGTCTCGCGCTGCCCAGTTTAAAAATCGTGTCACATTTCCTCGACAAGTACAAAACGAAGGTATCGAACATGGTAGTATCGACTGGTGCGATACCAATGACCATTCGTTCGCTTTGCAGGCTTTTAAGGGACGCGTTTCCCTTTCTCCGACCGCGCATTCTTCCACAACACCGTCCTATGAATCACCGTTTAAAAGCGTCGCGTGTGCCAGCGTCGAAATCATTTTTCACGTCACCGGTTGATTGATACAAACGCGATCTAACCGTGACGAAACTCGGTGCTCCCGGAGGCGAAAAAGGAAACGAGCTTTAGGTCGGAGGATGGCTAGGAAAAAGAAGATCGAAACACCGACTGACTCCTGAGGGAAGGATGGAAGCCGAAGTAAAAACGGCTAAGAAGAATAAAACGGGAGTTTTGGAGGGAAAAAAAGAGAAGAGGAAGAGAGAAGCGCAACGGAGAAAAACGACGTGTCCAGCTGCTTTTTACGCCTCGTTCTTTCTCCGCGAGATCCCACGACAATGAGAACGACACCGGCGACAGCACAGACCTAATTAAGACGGTGAATTCGTTCTCGATGCTAATCACCGCGACTCGCTTCGCCCGTGTATATTTAAACGTTCATTAAACGCTTCATTGTACGAGCGTACCCTGCCGTTTTAAAGGGATTAGGAGACGTCAAAGTTACTGCGTAATAGAGAAAGAGAGAAAAAGAAATTCCCCAAGTCCGACTTCCAAGTTTAATCGCGGCTTCCACTTTTCCTCCCTTTTTCTCTCTCCTTTTCTTCCTTCGTTTTTCGTTTGCCAAGCTTTTGTACTTGTTGCGGCGATACTCGCGCACAGATAATACGTAACCGTTACGGAAGCTTTTTCTGCGAGGCAATCGACGATATTTCATCGACGTTGCCCGACCTACTCTTCGAGTATTTGATTCGCGAGTTCATCTGCATTCAGGCGCGAATTCCAACAGATATCGGGCAATTGAGAAGAGCGTTAAGGCAAGGGAGAGTGTCGTTTGTGAAATTCGAGGCGTTTTCTAGAAGATTTCCGGTAGCTTCCTTTTCTTTTTTGTTTATTCGAGAAGCCTTTCGGTAGTTAGAATGCAACTGTTCCGTGAGTAGTGTAGTATAGAAGATGGTGAGACAAAGAAAATGCTGAGACGCGTGTAAATGTACATCGACGAAGATCCTGTAAATCATTCGTTAAATAAATCTGAAACTATTTTGATATAAATTCTAAGTGTAATCTATGTGTTCCTTTACTTTTATTTCGACGATTAAGATCCACAATTCTCAAGAAAGCGAATAGCTGATAATTTACATAGCAAGTTAGCAATAGGGACAAGCAAAGAATGAAATAATAAGAAAGAAGAAGCGACTTGGTCGTTGACGTGGGTGTTGGTTAAGGAGAGCAAGTTTCCACGCAGTGATCTATAATTCATTGATTATGCAACAAATTCTAATATAAATACGTTCTGCGTGGACAGCCGTCAATTTCACAGGCTATCCACGAACATAAAATCCATAGAAAATAATCAGCAAACGATCTACGCGGGTGCTTCGTCAATGCCATCGTGTCAGATCAAATTATTGCTACGCAAAATACTAATTTCGCTGATAACGAAGATCAGATAGCGATATTCCATTAGCCCTGAAGCTGTTCGTGTCCGTGTAACTCGATAAAGTCGCGAATCAAGTTCCACGTTCACCAAATTAAAAAACAATAAACACGTTCACTGACAATTGATCGAATATAATCTACTCGATTTTATCCATTTCTTTTTAATTAATAGGTGAAACTGTTATAAAAGTTAATCTAAAAAACGATAGATATTCAATTAGTGATTTAATCATTGATTTCATATTTTTACAATTTATAGTACTACACCTGCATAGGATCCTGTTTAAAATGCGAATAAAGTTAAAGCTTTAAAAAAAAAAAAAAAAAAAAAAAAAAAACAACAACAGAAGGAAGGTTCTGAATGGATGTTGCGAAATTATTCACTGTTTCCCTGCGGACGGGGAAACTCCGATAAAAACAAGTCAATTACTCTAAAAAGAAATTAATAAAAAAATTAATATCTATGTAATTGCTTTTTCACACTTTCCAACACACCTACAAACACCTAAATTAAAGTTACGATATAAAGTTACAAATAAGTTACGATCGCCCGTACCTACGTGTACGTACATTGAAAACGTAATACACGAAAAACGATTCGTTGGTGAACGAATTTTTATTCGAACATAGTTTGAAATCACGTGCCAGAAGAAGCTTCCCGTTCGTAAATGAAATTTTTATACAAATACCGTGGCTTAAAGATCGCATGATAGACGAAACGATCGATATGAAACTGAAAACTTTAATAAAGTTAGGCAAATAAATCTTCGATCGAACGTAATAAAAATCATGACGAAGGTTATCTCGCTTCTCGTTCGTAAAATAAACCAGTTACCTTTCAAATATAGTTTTACGTAGTTAGACGGTTACGTGTAATTTATATGATATAAAAATCGCGTAATACGGACAAACTGTGTTTGATCCGATCGCGTGTCGTTCGTGGAGAGCCCGTTCGTATTAAACGTTCGTCTACGAATAGCTTCGCTTTGGAAAATTCAACGATCGACAAGCGTTAAACTGCTCCAAGTTATTCGTCGATGACGATTATTCCGTTGTATAGCAGCCGGCACTTTGCCATGGGATTAATTCACCGTTGCATCCGTCAGTCATGAAAACAACAAGCGTGCACAACGTGTTCCGTTGGCGGATGCAGTCGGTTCAATGGTTTTGGTCGCGCGTGCTCGCCGAAATCGAGTCCACGGCCCGTCCATTTTGTCGCGTCCATTCTGCCGGGTGATTTCACCTGAACGCTGACAAAAGAAACGCGATTCACAAGACGAAAACTGAACCGATTCGTTATGCCGCGTTGAACATTTCATTCGCGATTTTGTTCCCTTTTTATTTGGACTCGTCGGCGATGCAACGATAGAGAAACAACGAAAGATAGAGCGGGAGAAGAGCCGCGTGTTTCGAATTCACAGCGAACCGTCGATTTATTATGAACATCGATAAGACCGAAACAAGAAACCGTAGAATTCATACCGTTATCGGTACAAAAGCGAGAGGGATTAAAATCATTGGAGTGTTCGCTTCGTAGATATTCGTTGTAACGTTAAACGGGACAATGAGAAAATATCCACTTGGTCGAATAATGAAACACCGTGTCAATTATCCGGAACGTTCCCGACAAAAACATGCCCCAAAATTAACAACAGTTAAAATCACAGTTGCCATCTCATCCGCTTTACTTTAGATTTTTACGTTTCCCATTATGAATTTTCTGTTACATCTTCATAAAATGTGGACGATAATCAGGAACCTCAAATTCCTGACAAGATCAATGGTTTTCTACACGAGTAGATGCATCATTCCGGTAAGATAAATTCCGATAACGCTCAACCATAATCATAAACCGCGATCTTCTATTTATATGAATCTCGTTTAAATTTGATATCGATGATGCTTTAATGCTTCTACAGTCGAACTCGGAAACTCTCTCGCGAAATTACCTTACGCGTGCCGGAAATATTCATCCAAAATTCCCTGAACAGCCTCGACGAAGATACCTCAACGATCGCAAACCAAAGCAAAATACCTGTTTACGCTCCTATGGAGCGAACTTCAGCCTAATTTCGCGCACCACCTAGCGTATCCAAAGCGCGCGAGAGAAAACGCACGCGAGCGACATCGCGAAATCGGTCGATGCAACAAACGATGAGGCGCGACTTGTGTCAAAGAAACTCGGTAAATTGAATATATCGCGTCAGAGAGAAAAAATTCAGGCGTCATTTACGCGAGAGCAATACTCGCGAGCCCTGTGTGTCGCAACCGCGCGTTATATATACACGTTACGCTCGGAAAACAGAGACAAGCAGCGTAAAGAAGAGAGAAAAAGAGAAATTGGAACAAATAATCCGCAACTTACTGCCGCGAACCTGGCGCGGCTCGTAACTAAAAAGAGTTGGCGGGCTGTTTTCACGTGTTCCGCGAGCTTCCATACACCGGTTTGGAACGAGTGCAGACTGAGAGTGCACTGGGTCCACGCAGGGTACAATATCGCGACGGCGTTGACATTCGAAAGCAAAAGTGGACAAAAACAACGTTGCAGGTGGAAATAAACGACAACCGATGGAGGTAGGCAGCCGATGGCAATTTTTAACAAAGTTTCTACGTAACAAACAGGTCCACGGGTGGAAACGGTTTATTTGATCGCGCTTCATCGCCTACGTATACGTACTACTGCGTGGCTCTGTGATTATGGTAAAAAGTTGGTCGACGTTTCGCGTTTCCTCGATCCCTTTCATCCAACTGTTTCATGGAAACTTTTGTTTCCACTTTTTCAGCCTTTCTTGACGTATAATTCGAACGAAGATGCCCGGAATACATAGAAGTTAATCAATATGCTTTTAATAGAAATAAAACGCTCGTTCCCGGAGAGAATTTTTCACGCAGTTGAATTTTTATTTCGTTGTTACGATCTAGCGAGAAACTTTGAAACTTCGACGTATGAATATATCTACGTGTTTCGTCGTAAAAAATTGTACAAAAAGTATAGAATATCGTGAAATAAATGACATTTTATTCCGTAACATTAGGATTCAACGAATGAACATATCGCCAAGTGAAACTTTACCGGTACCTTCGGTACGTTTTTACCAAATTGTTTTGCCAAAACTTTAAATTCTCGTAAACGAGCCGCGTTAGCAGCAACGTAACTTTTTAATCAGAGAAAAAATTCCTCACCTTTGACGTTGTATTTGCCAACGATACGGCAAAGAACGTCTCTTTTCGCTCGATGAAAGCTTTACTTCCCTCGACTGACACGGACACATCGACGCTACGTAGAACACGTTAAACGAAATACTTGTTTGTTTAAGTGAACTTTCACGCTGATACTTCGTTTAAATTTAACATATTCGCTATTGACGTTTCAATCGATGTCCGAAAGTGATTTACCTTTGCGGTGACGTGAAAATCGACGTGAAAATCAACGAGAAATATCGACTCTGCGTGTCTCTGGCGAAAGAGACGAGGGCCGTTTGCCCACAAATAAACGTGCACAATCATGCTTCGACAATTTCAAAAGGACTTACGAATCGTTTTCAAAGTTAGGGGTTGATATGAAAAGGGGTCAGCTAAGACTTTCGGGCTTTCACGGGGCCAGCGGATCGTAATCTGCCGTCCATGTATATTCAAATACCCGACACGATAAATCTTCTTGCTTTTCGTTTATTAACGAGACAACGATTCCGTATCCATCCGATCGATTTCCATTATATCCCACTGGCCGGGATTAAAGAGAGCCGTTTCATACGACGTGTTGAATAGCGGAGGAATCTTAAAAGTGTACAAGATCAATCGAATACATGCGTGTATATATATATGTCGGGTTGACGTTAAGATTAGAGTTAGGGTTAAGGGCGTGAAACGAATCCCTATTGGCGCTAGACGTGATCATTATGCAATAGAGGAGATATTTACTAGTGCAAATATGACTATGATGGAATCGGACAAGTAATCGCGATAATTAGATACTCGAGAAGCTAATGACAATGATCCTAGGCTCAATAACGAATCCACGGTCAACGGGATGACGAACTCTACTCTTCTTTAGCGTCTAAGTTGTACTCAATGTTAATGCATGGGGCAATCACTACGTATCTGAGAGTTACTTGAATCGTCGTCGAGATCATACGGGAGAGTGCTTCTCCGTCTCGACGATGCCGTCGAGGAAAACTATAATGGGTGTGTCTAAGGACATGAGATCCTCGGATTCGTCAAAGAAAGCTTTCGTTCCAAAGGTGAGGGAAATTAGCGCTGTTGCTAATTGGTCGATCTCCATATCGGCGTTTTGAAAGAGATGCTGGCCGCCCTTGAGGGGAGGTTATTGACGGGGGGCATCGTTCGTGGAAGATAGGTTTCTCCCATCTTCCCGTAGTTGCAACAAAGGCTGCTTGTCTATATGAAGGACTTTGCTTGACTAAATCTTCAGATTTATTGCGGGATCTCACGTTAGCTAAACATATACTGCGGAGGTATGTTGACATCTGGAGATCATCTTACCCGGTGGATAGAATCTGCGTATGGCGAGCCACGGGACAGAAACCATTGAAATATTTACTGCCGCGTATCGCTACGATTATTTCTTTTAAGGAGAAGTATAGAGTTACTCTGTGCCTTTGTTAGATAAAACGTCCATCCCTTTGACCGCGGCTACGTTCGGCGACTGATTGTCGCCTCGAGCCCAAGCTCATGATCATAAATCTCGAACAATCGGAGCGGCATTTGTTTAATCTAAGTTACAACGTTACGGTATTCCCGCGAATCCAAGGAGGGATTCCGGTGTTCTTTCATGTCCGACATATATATATGATGAAAGAACACCGGAACCTCTCCTTGGATTCTCGGGAATACCGTAACTTTGTAACTTAGATTAAACAAATGTCGTTCCGATTGTTCGAGATTTATGATCGTGAGCTTGGGCTCGAGGCGACAATCAGTCGCCGAACGTAGCCGCGGTCAAAGGGATGGACGTTTTATCTAACAAAGGCACAGAGTAACTCGATACCTCTCCTTAAAAGAAATAGTCGTAGCGATACGCGGCAGTAAATATTTCAATGGTTTTTGTCCCGTGGCTCGCCACACGCAGATTCTATCCTCCGGGTAAGATGACCTCCAGAAGTCAACATACCTCCGCAGTATATGTTTAGCTAACGTGAGGACCCGCAATAAATCTTAAGATTTAGTCAAGCAAAGTCCTTCATATAGACAAGTAGTCTTTGTTGCAACTACGGGAAGATGGGAGAAACCTATCTTCCACGAACAATGCCCCCCGTCAACAACCTCCCCTCAAGGGCGGCCAGCATCTTTTTCAAAACGCCGATATGGAGATCGACCAACTAGCAACAGCGCTAATTTGCCTCACCTTTGGAACGAAAGCTTTCTTTGACGAATCCGAGGATCTCATGTCCTTAGACCCACCCATTATAGTTTTCCTCGACGGCATCGTCGAGACGGAGAGTTACTCTCCGGTACGATCTCGACGACGATTCAAGTAACTCTCGGATACGTAGTAATTGCCCCATGCATTAACATTGAGTACAACTTAGACGCTAAAGAAGAGTAGAGTTCGTCATCCCCTTGACCGTGGATTCGTTATTGAGCCTAGGATCATCGTCGTTAGCTTCTCGAGTATCTAATTATCGCGATTACTTGTCCGATTCCATCATAGTCATATTTGCACTAGTAAATATCTCCTCTATTGCATAATGATCACGTCTAGCGCCAATAGGGATTCGTTTCACGCCCTTAACCCTAACTCTAATCTTAACGTCAACCCGACATATATATAAGGTTCAATAATTGGATAATTCAGGGATCGATTCTGAAGTCTGATAATCGAGTTTTTTTATTATGAAGTAATTAAAAATACAAAAAATAAACAACAATTAATATGCGTCTATAACAATAAATAACGATAATTATCTAAACGGGAAATAACAAGTCTTTGGTACGATGTTCACCTGAAAATCGAGAATCGATTTTCAACGTCCTGAGCTACCGATCTTTCTTCTTCAGTCTTTAAAATCTTAAATAACTATTCTGTAACCTTGTCTGTCCCTAATGTAACTCTCTGTCCGTCCGTTTGGGAAAAACGTGCTTCTTCAAATGGTCGTCCGTAAATCAAAGGAAGATCGCTTTGTCCGTGAAACACAGCCTGTCGTGCTACCCGTAAAACAAAAAGAATCCCTATCCTACATGAACTCTAGGGAGTTTACATATATATATACTTAATAGAATTTACAAAATAAATCGGATCTCTAAATCGCAGGATTGAAAAAAAGAAGGAAACACGCGCCAAGATGTTTATACGGTAGATCAGAATGCTTGAATTTTGATAACGTAACAGTTTCCTCTCGGAAGCGATTCTCCGAAAAAACTGTCTCAAGACCCTCGGAAACTGAAAATGAGACGAAAAGATTATCGCGAGTTTTACTCGACGCGTTAAATACTCTGGAAACAAAAACGACTCTGTAGGAGAAAGATTCGCAGGCCATTCACGTTCAGATCCTCGGAAGAAACTACCCCTAAATTCAGTCAAGAGAGCACGGGGCTAAATTCGATCACCGGATCAGTCCTGATCCTATAAAATTTAGAGAACTGTAGAGGTAAAAAAAAGAAAGAGAAGAGGCGAAGAGAGAATGAGCGAAGGAAGGAAATAGAGGGGAACAAATCGAATCGGTGTTCCGCGAGGCGCGGGACCAGAGATACGAAACGAAAGACAACGGCTAACAATACGCCGTTTCGAGCCCACTGAAAGGATTTTCGCGACACCCTAAAGTGGCCGTTGAAATCTTGTTAGGCTGCGAAAATGCGGGGCTCGAGACTGTGTCACCCGAAAACCTACTCGTTCCACGTTTTCCCTTCTCTTTCCCTTTTGCTGATTCACAGTTCCCGGTCGTCGTTCGTTTTTCCCATTACGAAACTATGGTGCAAAGGATGCTGATACTGTTCGACAGGAACAGAGAGAAACAATTTTATAACGAAATAAACGCGCAGTGCGGCATACAGTGGACGGAAATCGAAATAATCGTTGCTCGATTTTCATCGTATTATTCGATGATATCGTTAATCTATAAGTAAGTAAGAAGTAACGAACGTAAACTATAATTTGCCCAAAAATCCACAGAGGATTAATAAAAATCGTTTGTACACCAAAGGCAATAATTACTTGGAAATTAGCTCGCTGGTTATACGTTCCTGTCCTTACAGTCCTATTGATTCGCGTTAAACAGCATTTGTTACGCCTTAAATATTAAGTATGAAGAATTTGAAGAAAAATACGTATAATTTCAATTGGCAATTTAAAAGATTGCTCGATATCGAGAAGGCATTGTATTACGTTGCTACGCGATCTTTTTCTGTTACAGATTAAGCGCGACTTGGCTGAGGAGTGGATTTCTAATCGCACTTGTTCCAAGAAAGTTGTCAAAGTAACGCAAAAGCTCCGTTCTTTACCAGACGTCGGCGCAACGTCTGACGAGATGGAAGGAAAGACGAACGATTTCCGCGTGATACTTACGAAAAAACGAAACGATCGTTCCCTACATCGACGCTATTTACTGAAACGTCACCGTGTGTAATTAGACGAAGAAAAAGATATGTTATAACGTATTTAAACGAAGCCAGAGAGCAGGAAAAATCCTGACAAAGAGTCGATAAACAGACTTTTACTCACGTCGAACCCCTTAATACCAAGTTTCAGGAAAACTGCGCATTACGTACATTTTTTAGCTTTGCCCCAAATCCTTATTCAAATGCCACATCGTGGAACGTGAGAACGTTACCTGCAAACGTACGATCGCTGCCTGCGAACCTGGTCTGTGAACGTGCGAACGTGGCCTGCAAACGCGCGAACGTGGGCAACAATTTTTGCTTTTTGTCTGGAATCCTCGTTCGAATGCCGCACTCTGTTCTACTGCGGAAATTGAGAAAAGGATATTGGATACACAGAGATGTACACTACCGGTCAGAAGCTTGGAATTCGTCAGATTCCTTTGATTCAAGCGTACGTATTCCGTCAAAGCAGCAACTTAAGAAATGTAACAATTTAGAATTTTGTTATTTTACCAAGCTTTTCCCTCGATTTATCAAAGTGCAAATAATTATCATCGATACGACTGCGGTACATCGGTTTTCAATCGATCATGAAATTATAATACAATTGAAATTATCCTAACTGCGGTTTATTGGTACATTAGCAGCGAGTATTATTAGCTACTCGTTCTTCCTCGATTGATCTCTTACTTTAAAATAAAATAAAGCTTTCGGAATGTAGAGTAACAAGTAATCAAAGTTAAGAAAAACGACTAAACTAATACTTTCGTTCTGAAAATTGTAACAGCGATTCGCAACTGTGAACGAATACACGACTCGTGCACGATTAAGCACTACAGTTTCACGGTTAATGCGCGAAACTTGAAAAAAGGTACAAGAAAACACGATTGCAACGAAAATGGAAATCAGGCTACGGATCAGCGGGTGCCGATTTCATTGTCGCGCTTTTTATCGTATCGAGCTTTCCGGCCAATTGTCGTGCAAACACGCTCACGCGACTATTACGAGATTAGCGGCGCGTCATTCTCAAATGCAGGCGAAAGGGAGCGAACGAGAGGGAAAAGAAGGCACACGCCGATCCACGCTCGAGAACGCGTATAATTGAATTGTCAGGAATCCGCGCGATTTACATGAAGCCGCGACCAATGCTGTTTCAACGTTCATAATCGCGTGGCGAACGAGTCTTTAACCCTCGAACGCCCGTGAGAAAAGCAACAACGTATCTACCCTCCACGGAATAATTTATGTTTAAGGGTAGCCGGATATTTCGAAATTATACGGTTAGGTTAGTTTAAATTATACGTCCGAGGGAAATTGTAAATTCGTAAGTCGTAAATATGTACGTACGGTAAGTCGCGCAAGCGTTTATAATTATTTTATCCGAAACAGTGATTATTTCATGAATTACTTCTTACAACAGCCATTAGTGTAAAAGATAAATTAACGGAACTGTAAGTGTTAGCATTAGTCGAATCAATTAACTTTTTAGTTACAGTAGCGATGAACAGAAGTACGATTATTCGAAATTAAAAATAAAATTCAAACGATATTTCCGTCGTTGGCTCGAAATCTAGAACCTTGGAAATATATTGGATTGGTAACTATGTAATTGCGGATTTTACCTATTGATCCCATTAATGATACCATTAGGTGGTAATGACAAAATCCGCAATCACTTAATTACTAACCGAATAATTTGCTTTTTATAATTTAAATCGCTCCTGCCAACAACCTGCGTTCGTCATAAAATACGTTCGTATAGTTGAAACTATACTTCGACTGATAATAGAGATTCACAGATGTATAAGATCGCGGTATCTGGAGCTGAGCATTAATTTGTTCGTGTAAACTATGTTCTACCGTATCGTACATTTCCGATGAATGCGCAAAAGTTCTTTCACATTCAAATTCCCGCAGGTACTCTAAATCGAGCATACACAGTTGGAAGAGACACGCGCGATCGTGATATCAGTTAATAACGCAACGGAACAGAATTCATTGGTCAACATTAGACGCATAGAACTTGCCCTCTGCCGCATTTTGACAATAGCAGCGGACCTTACGCTGCTACTGGGTAGCGTTCAATGAAAACGGCATTGTTACGATTTCCAAATAAATCGCGGCGTCGGTGCGGTAATGCCGTCGCTATGCCGTCGAAACGCGAATCAATTCGAATGGTAATTTAGTGGCGATGCTTGGGCGGATTATGCCGGTCGAATAACATTTCAGATTCCTCGCGAGCATACATGCGAACGCACACATGCATTCGCGAACCGTGTGTTCGATATTTCGAAATACAATGTAAAAATCACGAAATAAAATATTAGATTTACGAGGAAATTGCGTCCGCTTGCCGATTCACGAAATTTCCAAACATAGAGTTATTAGTAGCTAGAGATTATAATTCTATGTACTAACCACTTGACCGAGCCATTTTTTAACCAAATGCTTCTACTATCATAGAATTACAAATTACAAATTATGAAGAAACCAAATTTCTGTTCTACGTTAACTTATTGAAAAACGGCACTCAATTCGTTCATGCATTTGGTATTCCATTTGAAAATGGAACTTGTCTTACGCGGTATTTAAATCTTATGAAACATGTAGCATACAGAACGTAGGTAATGAAACGATAATTTGCTTCTTAAATTACTTCTTTAAAATCGCTTTCCATATTGCTTCCATTTATAAAAGATAGAAAAGAAGAGAATGCTATTAAACGAGTGTAGGAATATTTTTCTTTTCGAAACAGGACTCTTCGGTTCGATAAAGTTTTACTGTAAAAGCGTACTGGAATTGCTAACCCGACCATAAAAATTTTCAGAACGCAAAGAGTTGAAATCAAAAAGAAGTTTCCGCTAGATCGAATAATATTTTGTTTTCATTTTTGCATCTTTCTCTCGGTCGGGTATTACTCCCGAAAAGTTGTTCGTCGCGCGACATTAATATGGCAATGTCTTTCCGCGCCACCTTCTTCGTCGGCAGTTAACACGCGCTCTCTTAAAGTTCCGTCCAACTTTTCGCCACTAAAACAATTTGACCGGGCCGAGAGGCGACAGCGACGCGGATAAAGCCACCGCTACGTCCCGAGAACTTCGCGATGTTACCACGCTGTCGTAATACCTTTCACACCCCGATCGTTTGATAACGTAATCGTTCAGATTAATCCTTTTTAACAAGCGAACCGCGCGTACGTGTAGGCGACGAGCTAACGACGACTACGTGACTTTCGCGATTCGACGATCCACGGCTACCAACAACCACGCGCGCACCACGATTTATGAATTTATACGCCGATAACCTATTCGGAATACAGAACGTTCCAGTCGATTATAAAACACGCACGGATTCGCCAATGAGCCTTCGAACGATGTCGCGACAAATTTGTCTCTTTCGCTCCAGATTCTTATTTAACAGTATGTAGCAGGTTATTGACAAGCCGAAACGATGGAAAAAACGTATTCAAACCTGTATTTGCAATATGCGTTTACGAACGCATATTATATATGCCGCTAACAATGTGTTAGTCGATAACAGTCGATTAACAATAACTTGGTTGATATTCGCTAAATACCGATCTAGGGGAATTTACAAAATATGTACGTGGAATAAAATGTTCATCGTTAACGAGCACATCGACTGTCACATATAGGAGACGTAAACGTGTCGCGGTGATCGAGTACATTCGACGACTTCCGTTGACGCAGGAAAGTTGACATTAATTCGAATTACATATGATTTGACCGCTTCGGGCCAATCATACAACGCCGGATGCGGTTCGCCTCCGTATTTCAACTCCACGTGCGATTTAACGTGGTTACGTATTAAACGAAAGTACAATTTCGCTCGATAAATGCCGCAGGAAATACGATGACGAAACGTCATTATAGGACAATGCGTCAAATCACCGAAGGGAGAGAGCGTTGACTCGCAACGAGAGTCGATGTACTGGTAATATTAACATTTTTTCGTGGTTAAAGAACATAATTGAACAAACGGAGAAATGTCAACATTGGAACTTACCGAATTCTCGATCGGAGAGTTCGCAATGAGATGTCACAGTCTGCACCACTCGATCCTCTTCGCAAAAGTAGATGAGTATCGTGAGACTAAGCTGCTGACTACCAACTGAAGGCGATGTGCATTCGTTGGCATCTAAAATGCAACTTGAACCTTAGCCCGCGCTTTGGTGACTGCCAAAGAACTGAGAGTGGTGGGGATTCCCCTACTCCTCGCCATTATGTTCACGCGAAATCGCCACCAGATGACTATACGGGTATCCAATTTTACAGTCGATAAGGTTAAGATCGATTTCTACTATAGCAACCGCTGTTATTAGGAAATGTAAATACTACTTATCGAACACATAAAAGCACGCACAAGTCTCGGAAAAATCTAAGTACTGTTAGCAAAAGGAGAAATAAAAAAGAAAAAGATAGCAGCAAATCGACGCACATTAATACAGAAAATGATCTTATCGATGACGAATCTTCGTTTACCTTTTGTAACTCAAAAACCGGGTAAACTTAATCACAGATGAGTACACAACATGGTCATTCACTAAAAGGAGGTTTAAAACGAGAATTTCACGTCTTACCAATGTTTCTTCTATCAATGTTGCTTCTAACGACAAGAATTATTAGTAGCTATCAATGATAATTAATAATTACGACACATAATAAATTTATTATCACAATTCCTTTGTTCGTTCCTTTGACTACTTTGCTGTACGATATTCGTATTTACCGCAACAGAATCCCTACTACGAGAGGTCACAACTGTACTCACTAAAGGTATAGACAAAAGGCAAAGGCTACCTACATAACCATGACGTTCTTAAAATTAACGCTGCGGGGAGCCACATTACGTAAACTATACATAACATAATAAGTAACAACGGCTAAGGGAAGGCAAATTTACTAATGGATAGCATAAAATATAAGAAACGTAAACAGAAGTGCAGCGATTAACAATACATTTTTCCAACGTATACTAAAATATTAGCATTCGTGATACAGGCACATTTCACAGAGATTGAAGAGTATGAAGGCTTAACAAATATTTCTTTATAAATCTATCCATAAATCTACATTTGCAATTATTCCAAGTAACCAAATAAAACTTGTTCAGTGATGATTATATAGATAACAGTGTTAGGTTATGTAGAGCTTGAAAAACAAATTATATGTATTTCTGTCAATAATTAAATATCAACAACGTTCGATCGAAACGTATAATGGAACTTGGCGACCTAATATTAATTCCAAAACTTGATAACGTTGCGTTGGTAAATAAAAGTGATGGCAATTACAAAAGTATAGATGGAAGACTATGTATTAGTAGTCACCATCTTCTTTGGTCTTCGCGACAAGGCGATGGACAAGAGCTCTGGGTACGCTCTAATGTGAAAATTATTTTAGCATTATGATTATTTGAAATGTTAGTTTAGTCCATTTATATTCTATCTTCTTTCAATGTTTTTCAGCTATTATATCGAAATATTGACCTTATAGAGAAAAAATTGAATACCCAAAGTCCAGGTGGTACCATTATATTAAAATGTAAAGATTTTCACATTCTTCAATTAGATATTAATTCAACAGATGACTTAACAAATGTTGCGCTATCTATAGAGATGTTAACGTCGCAAGGTGAAATACGTAACGTTATTTTCATCTTTGTAAAAGTATATTTTCTCCATATTTTGTGGTAATTCCCATTTCTTTCTTTACTACAGAGCAAACTTTACAGTATCCCTTTTTTAATAGACCACAAGTTACTAACAGTACTGTAAAACAAATAGAAGATGGGTGGACTGCATTTGCTCCAGTATCAGAATGGTCCAGATTGTTAACTGCTTATGCGGATGAATGGCGTATTAGTTATTTAAATAAAGACTACAAAGTTTGCAATTCTTATCCTTCTGCTGTTATAGTACCACGTCATATAGAAGATAAAATTATAATATCATCTGCCAATTTTAGAGATGGTGGACGATTTCCAGTTTTATGTTACAGACACGAAGGAGGGGTACGTAATATCATATTATGCCACAAGTACAATACAATAAATTAGATATATATACAGGATTGATCAACCAACGTTACAGAGTATCTTGTTAAGAAGTAGTCAACCAATGTGTGGCACTAATGGTAAAAGATGTAAAGAAGATGAAAGATTGTTAAATGCTGTGTTAGGGCCAGGAAGACGTGGGTAAATACCACATTCTTTAAAGCTTATACTTTAGCCAATCTTAGAAGTGTTCAACTATGATTTGATATTTAATATCAATCGCAGTGTCTCATACTAATAAGTAATACTTTTTCAATCTAACCAATGTTACTAATGTAAAATTTGTCAATAGTTATATAATAGATACAAGGTCCATTAGCCAAGCTCAAAGTTCCAGAGCTAAGGGTGGTGGTACAGAAATGGATGCTGCTTATCCGCAATGGCGGAAAGTACACAAAGCGGTTCCGCGACCCCATGATTTAGCAGATAGTTTTTTTAAATTGATAGAAGCTTGTAATGATATAACGTGTTCTACTTCCCAGTGGATCTCAAGACTTGATAACGGCGGATGGTTATCCGCTGTACAAAGCGCTTTAAACGCTGCTTGTGTAACTGCTCAGTGTCTTCATCAAGAAGTTGCAGCTGTATTAGTTCATGGTATATAATCTATAAAATGATTAAGCAAATACGATTATATTAATTATAGTATTACTAAGTAAGGATACTTGCTGCGTTTTGAACAGGTAGTGCTGGCAGAGATTCTACTTTAGTGGTAACCAGCTTAGCACAAACGATATTAAATCCTGACTGTAGAACAGTACGTGGCCTTCAAGCTTTAATCGAACGTGAATGGATACAAGCTGGTCACCAATTTTTTAGCCGTACACGTCATGGACCATATCATCCATCAAATTCACAAAATCCAACGCATGCTCCGACTTTTCTTCTTTTCCTCGACTGTCTTTATCAACTCCATTATCAATTCCAATTTAGCTTTGAATATACAGTAGAATTATTGATTGAATTGTACAATCATGCATATTACTCTAATTATGGCACATTTTTAGGTATTTACACATAATACTATTATATATTCATTCTAATACTTAATTTCCATATTTAAAATATTTGTATATATATTGGTTCCAGGTGATTCAGAAGCAGAGAGAGTTAGACTTCGATTATCTGAACGAACGTGTAGTTTATGGTCTTATATAAATCAACCGGAAATATTGGAGAAATGGTTGAACCCTTTGTATGAACCAAATTCAGGAGTCATTTGGCCCAGTGTTGCACCTATTAGTATTCAGTTGTGGAAGGAACTTTACCTTGGCCATACAAGTGTTGCTCCATGGAAAAGTTTACCATCATGTATAAAACAAATAAAACAAAACTATATGGCAGTACGCAAAGTTGCCAGTCAATTACAAATTCAGATTAAACAAGCGATAGAGCAAATGCGTTCAAACCCTGATATATGTTATGAAGAGGAAAATCAAGATGAGCATACTTGTATAGCACAATTAAGTCTAGAATCTCGAAATACGTGATATACATTATGGACAATATAAAGAGGAAAAAAATTCATTTACATGAGACATACAATATCGTAATTTGAACTTATTTACGACATAAAATTACCAAGTAATACAATCGTGTGTTTATCAAAAATTCACCAAAATTTCAAAAGTTATTTATCTCATATATACGTTTTTTTATGTTTCCTTAGGATAAAAATCATTTTTTCCATAATATAATAATTGAAATATAAATAACACGTTCACGTGTGTAAAGACGCACATTGTTTATTCAATTATTTATTCTTAAACAATTTATTATAATATACATAAGATTTATATTATACATGTAGAGCAGAGGAAACAAGTATTTATTGATTCCACTCAGATATCCGGTCCCTTATATACGTCAAGTAATTGTAAATATAACATTGTACGAAGTATATATACAGTGAAAAAATGAAATGTTTACAACTACTTCGTATTCAATATTGTTTTATTTTTAAATATATACATAATATTTTTATAAAAGAAAATAGAAAAAAGAATGAATTATAAAATTATGGTACATTGATTCCATTCTCGAATTGTACATATATCCAAAAGTAAAAATAGTCTGGACGCAGAAAAAAGACGGTAAAGACAAGTTCTTACCGTTATATAGGAAGGACGAATGAAATATGAGAAGGAAAAGTGGATAAACAGAGACAGATAGATCAGGAGGAGAGGGTTAAGGGCAACAGGATTATTACTACCAATGAAAAGAGGGAGATCGTTGGAGGGGAAATACAGCAGGTGTTCATACTAAACAAAGAAACTGAAATAAATCCTATATTCACTGCTTTGAAATTTAAGTATCTTTCACATATTCCTTATTTTTACACAACAGTTGTATACTAGAATAATTTTAAGATAAGATCATATACAAAAGATTTATTCTTACATGAAACGATATGAAATAAGATAGACAGAGAGAAAGAATTTCATTTTTTTTAAATATGTTACTTACGATGATATAAAAGTATATTTGTTCATCAAATATAGCAATATTACTTATTTCTTTGCTTCTTTTCTTTTCTTTACTTTCTTCATTTCTATAAATTATTTACAATAAAACACAAAATTTGTTGGAAAAAACTGAAAAGTATTTTCTGTATGTCCAACAAAGAGGCTCAATCTTGAGGATCGTTTCTGAACATCAGCTCGATTTCCCTGGATGAGTGTGGATCTAGTCACGAATAAAATTAAAAAACGTGGACTGAATTCAAACCCATCCAAGGCCAGCAAGCAAATCCGTTTTCTATCCTGATTTGTGATGTTTAAACTTGCCAAAATGTAGATTGTGAATAAAAAGACGTTCCAACAAAATTTCGTTGAGAAAACAAGTGCACGATCTAAACCAACAACGGAATCACGAGGCAGAATGTGGAGAAATGGTGCGTTTGAAAATGGAATTGTAGAAGTTCCAGGTAGGGGAATAAAGTAAACGGGCCTGGATTGGTGTGTCTCCCTACTCCTCCTATATTACAAGTAAGGCCCTTAAGTGGGAAAGGGACCTTCGATGGATCGAACCACGGTCGTCCGTGGATCGAACAAAACACAACAGAAGATTCCCTATAACCTGGTTTTCACTATAATCACCTCACGGTCATATAGACAAATCTGGACACGCGCTAGGGAAAACCGCCCATCTTTTGAGTAAAAAAATCAAGATGGAGAAGAAGAAAAGGTCTCGTTCTGTGAGATAAACAGAAATGAAAAGTGTCTCTGTCTCTGTCTGAGATATTCATAATATCTATCTATATCTGTCACGCAATATAATGAGAGCTCTTCTTACGCTCCACCTTGATTTTTGTTGACTCAAAAGATGGACGATTTTGTCAATGCTTTCGGTAGAAAAGAGTTCGGACCTACTTATATGACCGTGGCTCACTTTTGCACTTAGTAAAATATGATCGGTAAGGAAATCAACAACGACACTGGTTATAGGGATTTCCTACCTTTCCTATCATTTTTGTTGCGTACGCGCTTTAATATATTTCCTCTTCCTTACTATTGGCCTTAATACCTCACTAAAATTCTCTAAAGCTGGGAAGATATATGTGGGACAGTACACGGGTAACGGGAAACACTGATCTCTATCCCAGTATGATACTTACGTTGGGTCTATCAGAAATAACCAATCAGATTTGCTTTCTTCTGCATAATCCATTCCAAGATAATCACCTTTTCTGTTCCCTATTATACATATTACATGTAAATCATATAACCATCTCACTTTGTTAATGTAGCTTTCACGATTTTTATGCTCGTCTTATTTATTTACGCCCGCATTAATAATAATCAGTTATGTAGTTCTTACGATGACCACTGTTGTATACATTACGCAGTTTGGCAACTCGCCGAATTGTTTTGCTAGTGGGGAATAGCTTCATTTTGAAGTTTTATCTTTAATTCCCTAACGCAGCAGCGCTGCTTGAAGGAACCCAAGAATGCACATGCGCATTCGGCATTATTGACATAGCCAAGAATAATGTGTTATTTGATGCAAAATTCAAAATCTAAAATACGCTTAATAACCGAGAAAAAACCATTATTTATTGGAGACATTTCGACAGAAATGAAATATAATTATTAGGTAAAAGAGGAACAGTACAGAAACCATTCTTTTTTTATAAGAAAGGACAACATAAAAGTAATTTTATAAAAGTGAAAATGTGGGATTGCTTTTTGAAGGTAGAATGTTAATAAAAAAGTTTTCCCACTTTATTTGTTATATAGTTTATCAAATATATCATTTTTCCAATAAATACAAAACTATTGGGTCATCATACACAAGATCGCTGATACATTATCCTTAACACCAACTATACAATATAATATTTAAACTATCTCAAACTAAACAGTAAATAATGTAAATTTTTCTATATACATACCTACATTTTATTCAATATTTTGTATATAATACTACACAACATAATATATATGTACAAAATAATATTAATTGTATAAAAAATTATTACAATAATCTTTTCGAACAATTCTTTTTTTTTTTTATAAATTCCTCTTAAAAATGTTTACCACATATTAAGTGTCTTGCCTTTAGTTCTCTTATATCAGGAATGGCTTTCTCTCATATATTTCCAAGTTTGAATTTTTTGATGTTTTAAAAAGGCAATACTATCATTGTATTTGTAAACACTTTTACAATCTGGCATAGCATATACAAGAGCCATCTTTGACATTAACAATAAGCTTTAGTTATGATTGTACATAGTATGTACGACAACCATATAATTCATATGAGGGAAGATTAAATGTATTAATAACAAGTATGTATGTACATACTTTTCTCTTTTCTCTATTTATCATTCTTTCCATTCTCAGTGGAATTGCACTGATGACTTTGTCTGTGACTTTATCAACTTTGTTAGTTGCATTAAATATAATTCCTACATCCACTGCTATAAATCACAGAGGACATAAGAAACACTCTGACTTTTTATATGATCAGCATTTCAGAATATGAAACACGAAGATCCATAAAATGCAAGGTCTATGCTGTATATTATATGTATAGCATTCTATATTTAGTCAATTAGTTGACTATTACTTGACATGCTATTGATTTTATCGATATCTGTTTTCAACAATTCCAGTGAATATAATTCCTATATTTGTATATGGATTATGATGTTTGAATGTTATTAAGAGAAGTTTATACTATATTTTGTCGGTACAGCAAGTTCCATGATTTCAAATATAGTTGTCATTGCAACAGTATGATTTGATTAACTAATCTGGCAATAATTTCTTGTCTATGTATTTACCACATAGTAACATCATTATTTGTACCTTCTATATCTATAAAGAGGCTATTGGTTGTCCCATGTCATTCACGAGGTTCAAGTTACAATAAAACTGTGATAAGCTTTACCAATTATCGTCCATACCTTTTCTTTAGCACTATAACTCCACTTTTCATGATAATATACCATTTTTAACGTAACCAACTGAAATATTCAGATGGAAAATATATTCCACGCTTTCTGCACTTATCACAATATAAATTGTGACTATAGGAAATTGTTGACTATAGCTGAAATTAGAAATCGGAAGCCACGTGAGTCAAATAACGTGTATATCAATATATAATTGACAAATGTGTATTGGTATACAATTCCAAATAATTTTAAAACGAAAGTTGCTTTAACAAAAAATATTTAATGTTCCTATATTATCGAATACTTCATAAACCAATCGTTTATTTATATTACTAAGAAATATTGATATAGTATTTGAATAAAGTAGTACAACATTTAAAACTGATAATGAACAGAAAGAACTTTATAATATATGAATATTTATTCCTCAGTTAAAACTAATTTCAAAAAAATAATAGATTAATAGAGAGTGTAACATATACAACAAGTTAGAAATACAAAAATATACACATATTTTTATTATTTATCTTATCCATAAAACATAATATTCTGTATGAACAATTTCATTAAAGAAATATATATATTTAGCAGCTATTCGTGTACTTGTTTTATATCATCCTTTAATACGATTATTGTATATTATTTGAAGACCGCATGAAAAGAATATGATAATTCCATATTAGGATCGAATTTTAAAATCGCTTTCTCGTCAAAATCGAAAAGTGCAACCTATCATGTTTTTCTCCTATGGTTTTCATTTGTAAGTTTTTTAAACATATATAATATACTGTTAAATTTACCGCCCAACTAATTTAGTAAGAAAAATTGTCGCAAGATGGTGGTAAGATAGACGACGGAAACGCCATCTTACTTGCTATACGATGATCAGCAGGTCTGCAGGGTAAGAGGCAGGGCGGGGTATTACTGACGTCACTTTCGGCAATGTTCGTGGACATTCGAGTGGCCCGATCTAGCCCGAACGGGTCAATGTCTGAGGAGGCTTCGAAAAATTCGTAAGTGGTGTGGTGTTCGTGTGCACGGTGAGGAAGAGAAAACGTCGTCGTTGATTGTCGAGGAATTGGTTTTGCCGCGTAAGTCCAGCTCGCGCCTTTTACCCCTTTCCCGCCGTCAGGCTCGAGACGACGTTCGTATAGTGGTTTCATTATCGAAAGCAGAGGTGAACAACGACGGTGACGACGACCTCCCCTCGAGCAACGTCGACACGGACGACGACGAAGACGTCCACGTCGGCGTCAGCACGGTCGAAGCTTGTTTTTCCGCCTAGGAAAGCGGTGTTTGCAACGAAGCGTGCACAAGCCTGGCAAGTCGATAACGTCGGGCCTGACAAGTCAAGAAGCGCCAGGAGTGACGAGTAGTGACAAGATTCAAAGTATATCGAGAAAGATAGAGCGAGCGAGAAAGAGTGGTAGTGGAGGAGGTGAGGCAGTAGCGCTTCCCCCGCATACTCGAAAAGTTCGAGCGTAGAAGTGAGAGAAAACAGTGGAGAGAATAAGAGAAGCAAGAGAAAGGAAGAAAAGCGAGAGAGTGAGAGAAACGAAAAGAGACGATTGACGACTACGCCGTTAGACCGAAAAAGAGAGAACGATTGGGAGAAGTGTACGATGTAAGAACGACAAGCGTCGTATAGGTGTATCGTCATTGAGAGAAGAAAAATTCAAAGTGTTGCGGCTGTTGTAGAAGCCACGGTGGCGAGTTACATAGAAAGATCACCAACGACGAAGAAATCCGACCCGTCAGCCGGATCATCGTGGAGTTGTACTATATAGGAAGGCAAGCAAGTGCGGCGGTGTGCCTCCACTGGCGAACGTGTACGAACCGTTCCGAAAACGTCAACCCCTGCCTCCCCTCGCGGCATAGCTCTCCGCAACACTCCGCGCCCCCGTCAGGTTATTAGGTAGTAGAACCGCACTTCTCGGTGCGTGATACTCCCTGACAGTCAGCGGTTAATACGAAAGATTGTCGCAAATTGTGTCAATTCGTGTAGTTGGACGCTATCGACGCGGCGTATATCATATTTATTGGTGGAGAATCGACTAGATTCCCCAAGGGAAAAGAGAGCATCGAGTGAATCGCGTATCGCGACGGTCAAGTCTATCGCGCGAAGTTGCTTGTGCGAACGGAGCGTATAACCCAGTGTGCGTTGTTAGCGACGAACGTTTTGATTGTGAGAGTCGCTGCCGTCACTACCATTGCCACGCTACATCGTCAGCGGTTAACAGGAGCGTAATTCGTTGAAGAAAGTGTCGAGAAAGTGATCAAAAATTTCGGCAACCACCGTTTTCCATTTTCTTTATTTTAGTGATTCGATTAATCATCGTGAAGGAGCACACTGCTCTCCGACGTGGTTTCCGTTTTCTGGATCTTGCGCGCGCTTTGCTCGCTCGTAGCTCTTCCCCCCCATCTATCCCTCCTACTCCCTCCCACCCTTCCTCTCTTTTTCTTTCTCTCCCTCCATCCATCGATCGAGCGCGGCCGTGGCGTAATATAGAAGAACCGAACCGTGCGGACGTGCATGCGTGCGTGCGATGTAATTATCGTTCGTGCTGTCATTGATGTCCGAGGTGGTGTCGACGACGACAATAACAACGACGACGGCGACGACGACGACGCGCTGCTGGCTATCTTCACGTGAGGAAGTGCCACGGCCAGCCGAGGCGGCGACCAGCATAGGAATAACCAGAAGCGGCGTTTTATTCTAAAAAGATTTGAGTGTCAGGTGGCGGTGGAGAATCGGGTCAAGAAGATTTCAGAATGAGCAGCCGACCGAGGACCACCTCCTTTGCCGATTGCACCAACGCGCCCACGAATCCACCCCTGGGTGGCATGAGAGTCAGCAGTGAGTACCGTAGGCCGTAGGACGTGCCTTAACCTCTAGCACACATAGCTTTTACTCGGGTCTCTCGGGCTTCTCTCCCTCTTCTTTCCCTGTGTTCCCTTCCCCCACTACGTCTCTCTTCCCCGAGTCTCCCTCCCTAGGAACCCCTTCCTTACTTGTTGCCCCTCTTACCGCGCTCTTTCTCTCGCCGCTTCGCTCGTTTGCCTGTCCGTCTCCGAACTCCGAATGCAGAGCTGTGCGTCTGCGTGCCAGTGCCTGGGTTACTCTTGGGAAAACGATGGAGCGGGTGCCCGAGGAAGAGGGTAGGGGGGACCATCGCATTTTTACCCAATCCTGTTCTAAGGATGTTCCTTCGTAATTCTCGATTTTGGCGGCTTCTGCTGAATCCGATGTTTACGCGACTCGCGTACCACAGTTGTGCTCGACTCTTCTTGATCGTCACTTGCTCGATCATCGTGAAGACGCGATCTTCTCCGCGGGTTTTGTCCATGGAAACGCTGTGCTCCTCGATCGTTTTCGCCAGAAATCGCCGTTACGTATTATCTTGAACGTTTCCTTACTGTGACATAGAGAAGTAGATGGTTATACACACTGTAGATCATAAATTGTGTAGAGACATGATAGTGAGATGCGTTAAACAGTAAACATTGTATTCGGCTGATACCGCTGCACGGACACGTTGAATTTTTTGATCATTTATTTTAATAGTGCAGTACTTCCTAATGTGTGAATAACATGCGATATGTCAAGTTTTTCAAAGTGAAGAGTGATAGTTGTTCGACAGTCCTAACCTATGTTCAGTCTTGGCATGAATTGTCTGTGTTCATTGCATGATTATGGATTTTTTTACATGGTTTTTGAAGGATTAGACAAGAAATTGTGGGTGGGAGCTTGACAATAACGTTGGATTTCTAAGCTATACCTTTAAGTTACTATTTCCTTTATGCGATGGGGAGCTTCAATGTCTTTTTTTAACAAAGCGCTACAAATTCTTTTCCAGTTAATTCCATAAGACTTAAATTGGGTAACTAAGGTAACTAGGTAACTAATAAAGAATTATCCTTCTCTTTGGTTCTGCAACTTAGTTCTTAAAGTATAAGAGAAAGTAATCGAGTACAATAATATTATATAGAACTTTATTAATTCATGGAGTATTATGTTATTAAGGTACAAAAGAATAAAATCTAAATCCACTAAGTGGTTTAAAATCATATTACAAGATATTAAGTCTGTATAATTGCTATTAAATTTGTTCAAGATATTTTCTAGTTATATCTAACCGTATCGTGTAAAACATTACTGGCAATAAAGAAGTTCAATCGACACAGTCTCTTTTCTTTGACAAGAGACTTATGCAATGTCTATGATTAAAAATAGTGTCTGCTTATATGAATGATTTTTTCATTGGTTGTATATTCAGATTCTTTTCTAATAGCTTGAGTAAGTAACTAAGAGCTCTGTCTGAAGTTTTTCAATTACACAGCACTTATGATCAGGAACATTTACAACTTTATACAAATACTGTTTGCCATTTTATTCCAAATTATCATATCATGAAACTTAGTTTCTTTACAAAAGGCAGATTTCCATTATGAGTGTAGATTTCTAATTATGATTTCTCAGATATCAATAAATATTTTCCTCCAGATCTATTAACTGTAAACACATTAGTTTGTATTATTATGAAGAATCTAATCTTCTCAATGATGTTTTCTTATCACTTGGAAACTGATAGTTACTGAAAGCTATTGTTTAATTATTGGCTTCTTACAAACAACTGTTCATACAGCTCTAATTCCTCGTTTTTTGAACGCAAAGAAGCAAAATCTTCTTTGTTATCTGTCTCGCTTTATCTCTCTAGTTTAAAGGTCAAGCCTTTTCTACTATTTTTCTAGTTATTTCGAGATGACTAATTATCGACCGATTAATGAATCTCAATGGCGATGTATGCGAGAAAATTCAATGACAAATATGCTTTTGACAAAGGCGTTACACGATGGTATCGTGACAGTGAACAGTCGAGGGTATCATTTGGTTGGTATTTGGGCTACGCCCTTCCATCCCTTTTGGAAATTCAGGTATATACGTTCCAGCGGCACAATGAGAGAACCTATAACGTCAGAGGGGAGAAGAAAACTCGCGTGAGATCCTCGCAGTGTGTTGCCAACTTGACACAGAATTCAGAAAATCGATGCTTCTTTCTCGTTTTTGCTTTGCTCTCTGTATCCTGATATTTCAGTGTCTTCAACCTTGCTACAATGTCAGAATTTTTATATCGCGATCTCGCTCTTATCTCGACGAACAAAGAGACTCGTAATAGAGATGTTAACATAAAATTAGAACGAGAAACCTCACATACCAAAAATCTTGATTCTTTCACAGTTTGTTCGAATTTTAAGAAATCCTCTGACGATATAGAATAGCGAAAAATTGAATCGAAAATGACGTAAAAACGTAGCAAGGCTAACAGGAAAACTTGGAAACCACGATATCGGTGCACGTAATGCATCGTTCTTCATTAACGTCTTTATTGCCCTGTTGGATGATTAATACGCTCTTCTTCAATGTCGCACTCGAAAAAGCAATCGACGACGATGTAATTTTTAATACGTCTAACAGCTCTATGTATACGACATCGACAGGCCCGAAATAACGAGCTTTCGTTCGAGTTGTTGGTGTCAATCTCCGTTCCTATCAAATCGATATATCGAACGAGCAAACATGCGTCGCATGTATCGTATATTTTTGGCAAATCGCCTCTGTGTGAAGGTGCGTATAGAAAAAATCATTATTCCGTCGTTTCTTCATCCAGATGCTGCTACCTTCAGGAGTACATTACGAAATAGCTAGAGGATTCGGCTTCAAGCTTCCTCTAGAACGCTACGTTATCTAATCAATTTGCATGATTGCATAAACGAAACGGCTGTTCGATGATTATCATTTTGCCTCGTACTCGCTGTTTATGGCTTGGATTAAGGATTAACGATATTGATCGTCGTCGCAAATCCGCTCGTATCGTCTTGTTGCATGATTATCAAACAGAGACCACACGGCAAAAGTATGACAAGTCTATCGCTGTTAATTTGTTGATTTTCGTATCACTTGATAGCTAAGAGGCATTGGAAATAATCGAATAAGATAAAATTGCATGAAAGAAATTTTTACAATGTTTAACGATAAATGCGCAATATTTTGTAAGAAACGAACGGTATTAGTTTAATTATTGTATTATCTTGATTTTATTAACGATATATATTTATAATTAATATTGTTAAGCAATCTAAAAATCGAAATATTAAAAGCTTAGTTGTCTTATTAATATCTACTTATGCTCTTGCCAATGTGGTTTTCGATTTTCATTCCCTGCACCCTGACAGTGGAAACGTAACATGGATGGCTAATTAATTCTTAATTAATTGGAGTAGGTTCGTTTGGATTGCATTGTTCGTGATAGAACAAAGAGAATACATGCTTTGTGGTATTAGATGATGTAATTAGCATTGATCTAACATCATCCCAAGTTGAAGTTTAATTCTAAGATTTTCAAATAGAAATTTCCTTTCAATCTAATCTCATACAGAAAACACGAAGTAGTCGTGTGATCGTTAATTAATTTCATAGATAGAGTAGTTCGAGTTCGATAGAAAAGGAAATTAACGTTAATTTAACATCAGCCAAACATAATGTCTAGATTATCGATCTTTAATTATAATCTTCAATTTTTTTTTTATTTTTTTATGTTTGAAGGAGAAACCACGAATATTAATAATCTTGTTTAGTTAATGTCTTTTTATATTTCTTCCACTTAAGTAAAATGATTCAGACAACATAGTAGGGTTAATGAAATTTTGGAGATTACGATAATTCAACTTTGTACGAAATAAGTCAGATTAAAATAACTGAACTTTCCTTTGGTTGGAAAATTTTTGATGTCTAAGCTTATGATAAAATAGATTTCTCTCATTCTGCTTCTTCGTTGTCTACTGGTGTAACAACGATATATTAAGATTAAAATTGACGTCTCGATGACTCCTATGATCGATTTAGATTAAAATAAAGTTAAATGGAAAGAACTTAGACATCGAGGAATGTTAAATCATATCTCAGCGTATATTTTTAAATATAATTTTTAAAGAAATCGTGTTCTCGATTTTACGATGCCCTGATTATTTACGAGAATCTTTCAGAAACGAAAAACCCGAAAAAAAAATTTTTTTTTCTACAAATCTTTCACGATATTAAGCCATTAATCAGCTTGATAGATTCATTCACGTGTACGTGTGATATATGGTGATCCTAAAAAGAATTTTCCAATATTTTTCAATTTTAGCAATACCGACAACTGAAAAATTTATTTTCTTTTTTTCTCGTTCACCAAAATATCTACAGTGAGTCATATGAATATTTGTACATCCTTTAAAACCGAATAACTTGTTTAAAATTGGGCTAAACGACCTGATTTTTTTTCTTTTTTAGAAGTTACGAAGATTAGTTTACTAGACGAGGCTTAAACATTTTTTGAAAAGATTGCAACTGGTTCGAAAAAAAGATAAACGTTACTTTTTACAAATTTTCATTCGGGCCTGTAATGAAAATTTAAGCTACGTGTTAAAAATTTCATGGAAATCGCTTGACTTTGCTACGAGCTACAAACATGAATTAAAGATGCTGAAAATCGCAGTTTTTCATCGCATTCGGTCTGTAACTGTAATAAATCTAAAGATTGTTACGTATTTCGATACCTGCCGCACGTTTCCGCAGAATTTAATTTCGATACAATTTTCAGCATATATAATTATTCGTTCATTATTATCTATTTGTATATGTAATTGGCATAGGTAAAAATCTCTAAAATGTAAATTGTTTAAAAAAATAATAAAAAAAGTCGTAAGAAACGACTCTCACTTCTTCGCGATTCCGACCAAATGCAACTTTTTCAAAAACTTTTTACACGCGCGTCATCCAGTAAACTAACGCGTCCATCTTCTAAACGAAAATTTTAAACGACTTATTTGGTTTTAAAAGACGTACGAATATTCATCTGACTCGCTCTAAGTACTTCATAAATTTCTCGAAAGCAACACGTGATATACGATATTTTTCAATTTTAGTACATACAGTATTCAAGTTGCGGACAACTGAATAATTTATTTTTCATTTTTACTCGTTCACCGGAATGCTTAAGTACTTTGTAAATCTCTCGAAAGCAACGCGAAATACACAAGCGTTCTTCCCTCCAATTTTCCATCCGGAACGAGGACCGCCTTCCTCGTTTCCACGAGCGCGATGAAAAAGCTGGTCGGCGTAAAAAATTCATGCGCCAGGGCTGCGAGCGCATCAGCTCGAAATGATCGCATGACACATTCATGGCAGCCCGCGGTTGCCTAGAAAAACTGGGTCAATATTATGGCGTCACAACGCCACGCGTCGGTGTCGACCGTTTTCCAGGACAAAACGCGCGATATACATATCCTTCTCTGGTACAATGGAAAAATTTTCAAATGGAATCGAGCCGGAGCCGGATGAACGCGTTTCCGCGATGTCGTCGCGTGCACGACGTGCAAAAACAGTGTCATCGACAGTGCATTAATCGAAGCGAATCTCTTAGAAAAGAATATATGCAGGCGCACCTGTAAGTTCGATCCTTCCTGCTAAGGATCCGCGTGCCGTGAAAAAAAGCAGAAAGCGTGTCGAGGAATCTCGGTCTGAACGAAATCGCCGTGGCTCAACTCTGTTCTTCTGGCCTTTACTTCGATCTGCTCCACTGACCATAGGTTAGACATATTCTTACGAATACGCTGGACGCCCGAATTGGATGTGATTTTATAGCTGAGAATTCTACAGGGTTATATACAGTGTGTTCTAGTAGTCGTTTGTCTGTTGTTTTTATGCATTTGTGGAAAATATAATCTTTTAATTGTTCTTTAATCAGAAAATCGTACAATTGGAAGGGTTCCTGCCATAGGTTGACAAAAACCAACAAAAAAGTAATCAATGAGCTTCCTCAAACATGGTATAAACTCGTAGTCAATTAATTAAACGTTCGTAAAGACAATGATTTTAATTCTCACAAATGTAAATGTGATGTAATTTATTTTTGATAAAAATGGATAAACGCGTTAAAAAATGGGGGATTCAACAGGTGTAGGTATATGTTATGAAAATTGAGGGAGTATCGTATTATCGTATGTTTCAAAGTTGATCGTTTAATATGGTTTATTTCTTTCTATGGGTATTTCTTTTGTTGTGTATGTGTGTGTGTGTGTACTTTCGTAAGTCGTGTAATTTTTATTCTAAATACGTCTTGATTTTTCATAGGAAGTTGTCGCATATTAGGACAGAGAATTTCTACTAACTTTAATCGATTATTCCTACGTAGTAGAGTGGAACCGTACTATGGAGTTTCATTGTTACTAAACTATGTCACAAAAGATGAACTGGCTACAGGAGACACAAACAGAAAAACGATAACTATCCTATGGAATGCTTAACAAATAGAAACTGGAACCTGAAAAGCAACTTGGTCCAAACAGTATCCAACACTCATAAAACTAATATCAATCAATATCGCATAAATACAAATCATCGTACGAAAAGCGCAATAAATAAAAATTGTAATCTGGCAAGCGTAAGAACTTGCTATGAATATGTAACATAATTGTTTAACAACATCTATGTATAATACAAGTATGCGTATTATATACATAAAAAGAATATTAACCACTTATTAAAAACAACACAAAATCATATTTTTTATTCCAACATATTTAAACCTTAGATTTGAAAAACGTCTGATACCTTGACAATCATCATAGCGTTGCGAATTCCATTTTTATCATATCAAAGATCGTTGAAATGGGATACAATAAAAAAAAAGAAATATTCAAACGTATGTGTCTCTACGAAAACACCTTAACCCCTGTTTCTATTGATCAAAGAACCGCATTGAATATTCTATTTAAAGCGTTCGTGTAACTGCCCTTCGTAATTACACGAACGCACGTAACCGCATCCGCATTAAACCCAGAAATTGCTGCCACTTTTCCTCGCGAAAAATAATCCTTGGATATCCGCAACGTTTTCACCCCCTTGGTTCGAAAGCGTGTCGACGTTATAGACCGACCCAGTTCCGCTTCTTCCCTTCTGTTTCGAAAAATCGTGTCCCTACCCTGTGAACGCGTGTGTGCCAGCTTATCTTCGGCGACGGCGCGGCGGAGAGACGCGTTCACGTTGAAAGTTCGCGGCTGTTTGCGTTGCAAGAAGGTTGATCACGTTACCAGCTCACGTGTCGCTATCTGGGTCAATATGCCCCAATGATATTAAGCCATTCGCGACACGCGAGTTTCGCAATTGGGCGGTTCGTCTCATCTCCGATTCGTTTCCTTTCCAGTCTCTCAGCAACGATTCATCGCGTAGAAATGCAAATAATTGTAGCTTTTGATCGATTAATCAGTCTGCTTTGGTAGCGTGTAATCAAGAGAGAAGCTGCTTGTGTTTCTTTCGTTTAATTACCTTTTTATATTCTTCTTGGAGAATTTCCTTATCTCGTCCTTATCTGAGTTTATTCGAGAAGCTTTTAAACTGTAGAAAAATGGAGAATTAGATAAATTGTAGTTTCAAAAGTGTGGAATTATTAGCTCGTTGGAACGATTGGTCAAAGTTATAGTTCATGATGGTAGGAGATACCGAAGCGGCTCGAAGTATCTAATAGCCAGGCTATTTTATGAGACGATGCTCGGAATATTCTACAATAAATAAGAAAAAGAGTTTAAAATCGTAATGATGTAAGTCGAGATTTGGGGAATTTTGATTTAATCACGTATTGACATTAATATCTCTTAATTTCATAATTAATTAGGTCATAACTCAATTCTTCGTCACGATACGTTTTTATGACTTAAAAGAATGCAATGAATTTTTTATACTAACGAAACATACATAATGAATTTGTTCTATTGATGAAACTGAACATTATTTTATAACAAATATTATATTATTTTATAAAAAGTGGCAATGGATTGACTTGAACCGCTGTAATTCTCAATCTTCCATTAGCTGACCATTGAACGACTATAACTTTAATAGCTAACGTGAAAAGAAGTATCAAGAGGTAGTTTCGTAGACTGATTTCGGCAAAATGGTTGCGTGCAGCTCGTTAAGAAACGATTAGTCAGTTCGGGGAACGATAACTGATCGATAATTTCGCGGCCCGTTGTTCGACCAGAATAACGACGTCCGATCGGATTTATAAATAATCGCGCGTGATGGCCGATTAAGTAATTACGAATATCGATATCTCGCGGTTGCCAGGCAGAACGAAGGCAGTACTGGTACCAGTGTTCACCAGCCAAGTATCGATTATCCTCTCTGTCTCTCTTTCTCTTCAAGCTTCTTCTGACCCCGAATGAAGTTCATAGAAACATGGGCGTTGTTCATAGATCTTACGGTAAACAAATATCATTCATTTATTACAAAAAAAAGAGCAAAAAAAAGTGTGTAAATATTGAAATATTAATTCTGATGTTTCTCAAGGATTCTTATGCACTGTGGAATACACAGTGACTTTATCTTTTTGGACGGTGATGCATCATATTTAAGTATATGACTCAGATAGTATAGAAATATTGGAAATATAAGAATAATATAAGAATATGAGAATTAGAACTTACAGAGGAATATAATGATTTGATACATCGTAGACGCGAATATTAATGTTACAATGTGTTATAGTATGTATATTTATTTTGTAAGATTCGTAAGCCTTAATAGATATTATTAATACGGTACGATGACTCGTTATCTGCTTCGATATTAGACTAATATTAGGCAAAAATATACGATCGTTTTACATCATCCGGTGTTTTCAAGTGTTCGATCCTATGCTCACGATCGTTGAACCACTTGAAGCAGCGCGGAATTAAACGAAACGTTTTCTCAAAATTACACGATGAAACATGCAGGGTTACAGGGATGGCAATTAAATAATCATTGATTAAAATACTATGGATTAGAAAAAAAGGGAGAAAGAGAAAGATAATAAGAGATAAATTGTAAAGCGTCTGAGTCTTACGCGATAAATAATAATGCACTCTCTAAAAAGTATTCTGTGTGTAATCATTTCTGCGATAACATAACAAAAAGTACAAAGAAATGGTTATTCGATAAAATACATACGTTATTCATCATCTCGACAAATCGAGCAATATTCTTCGATGTTTAAATAAACTGCTGTTTCTGACCTTGGCCAATTTCAAATATCAACTTCACAGATTTACGATGTTTAATCCGCATGATTTATTTCCCGAATAGCGTTCGCTTTAACGCCAGATAGAAAGCTAGAGGATAGAACCAGAAGTAGTGAAATATTTCGTTCCGAGTGAAATTCGTTGCTATTAAAAACTAATTAGTCGCGGTAATAGCTTTTAAATTGCCAGGTAATTGCTGGTCACCACGACGACCGCCTCATTCGACTTAGATCCATCGATATTACGTTCGTTTTCAACGTGAACAGATAAAAGAAAAAATATCGATCGGTGGTACTGCACGAAATTCGACCAAGTGACTTTCTAATTTGTCCAAGACGACTCGCCTCGTTTCAAACGTGGATTTCTGTAGCTCTCATCGCCAAAATCGTGTTTCGAGTATGGCTGCCAACTGGTTACGCAGGAAGATCGCGAACGTGGAAATTAATTCTATCCAAAATATCGCGAAACTTTGTACGTTGAAATATTGAACTAAATCTTAACTATGAAAAAAGAAAAATAACACGTAATTGTATTTAAATTCTCGAGATACATCGCTATGATTTTTAATCATGCTATATATCGTTCATGCATTTAGTATCGAGAGAAAAACCAAAATAAAACGAAACCAAAAAAGCAGAAACTGCGCAATCGAGGAAATTTATACGTTCAAAGAACTCAAGTTCTCTTTATCTTGGCGCCTGCCAAGAGACCAGAATTCTACAAAGTTTGCCACGCAATTTACTCTTTTTCACCAGCTTTTAGTTCTCAGATATCGCTTGCTTTGGCCAATTCAAAGGTTATCGGGTGCTTATATGAAATCGTCGCGATATCTTGTCAGTATGATTTTTATCCAAATCGGTGATCTCGATCCTTCTTCTAAATTCACGTTAAATTCACAATTCTACGGTAATTCGTGATATTCGTTAAAATTCCAATTTATTTTCCCTAAACTCTTAATCAGGAAAGATGAGTTAATTCACCGATTTCGCGATTTATTTACGTGTACTCCATTATTTAATGTATTGTTTTATTTCTGTTAAAAATAAATTCTAGCATATTCGTATTTCAAGAACGGAGGTTGGTTTGTTTCCTTTAATTGTTGTCGCAGAAGAGGATTTGATCAACAAATTAACAACGACCGTGATTTATCTGAATATTTCGACGTCTGTTTATAATATCTGGAAAAACGAGTCTAAAGTTGTCATTACATAGGTCATTATGTTAGCCACGTCAACTGTCTCGCCGATATTTCTGCTGGTTTTCGTGTGTTATCGAAATTATCAGCTGAACCTTGATCGATGATCGAAACCTTCGATACAAGAAAGTCAGAAATTGTTACGTGGATTGGTGTCTATGGTTATTCGAGACATTGAAAGCCGAAGTGAACTAATCTCAATGCTCGACGAACTGAGTAATTCGCTGACTAAAATAAATGCAAACACAAGATATTCAATTACAGAGAAATCAATGTGATTTCGGCACGTTATCTGGATTTAATTTGGAAAAAATGAATTCCTTCACTTTTGATCCTACAATTTCGCATTCAGAAAATATTTGGCCCAGTCACGTTTCTTTTACTCTCATTGCACTCACTTCAAATTCACGATTTCTCATAGCTATCGTACATTATTTTGTACCAGCACGTTCGTTCACCTTTGCGATTCGTACGTTATTGGCCCCATAAAATGGCATTGAAAGTTTTATGTCGCTTATAAACCTTCTCTAGCGTGTATACACGGTGTTTCAGTTTCAGTATATCGGATTAAACGATTTTAAGATAGAGATATAAAAATTTTGCTGAGAAAATTTGATAGACAAAAGTGCATTTCATTTTTAACGTTTGACAAGAACAACGAACGTTAGGTGTAAAATTAATATTTATGTTGCTATCGGTGTAACAGGTGATTAATGTAACATGGCTCTCGTTAAAATTTAGTTTAAGACCAACATATTTCAATTTACTAATTATAGTGCACAGGATGATATTGATTTCGAGGCGTTCACGTAGAAAAAAGCTAAACGACTCCGGGTATAAAGGAGCTTAATCTACCATGAAATTTTATTACCTGCTACCAATCCTAATGATAGTACTCGGATAGCCGGTTATAGCCGGTTTCTAATAACCAAATTAAGATTAAAAAAATCATTAAACGATCCCTGTTCCATTATTAACCGCGTAATTGCAAGTTTCTCGTCGGTTGTTACATTGTATCGTACATCATACTTATCGCCTATCGGAACTCGTGTTTTCCACAGCCTTTGAAAAACAGAACCACCTTATCTTGTTCAAGAAAGGAAAAAGAAAGCGTAGTAAAAATAAACCTACCATGTGTCGTGTTATATATTTAAAAATATTAAAGTTCGGCAAGTCTTAAACAATTCGTTAATTCCATCCCAACTTTACTTTTTGTTATGCCAAAGGATAATTGTTTCGAACATTGAGATCAAGCAGTAAGTTCGAAGAATACTATCTCGTAATCGAACAAAATTGTTGCTTTTACACAGCGCAACACCCGAGGCTAATCAATCTATTAGCAATTACTACTTCCTCGGCTTCGATTTTAAATGAGAATAAAGAGACGAGTTAATTTCAAATAAGAATGCGTATAACGCTTTGTCTTCTAATGAAACAACACTTCGATTGTAGAAAATTAAAACGATTCCACCCTTTAGAATTCACCCTCTGTCAAAGTCCAACCATCGTCCCTGAAGGAATGATTATTCAAAAATTCCATTGCCCATATCTATAATAGCCAGTATCTCTGATTCAACATACTCTTCAATGTATCACGTTCATTAACATATTAAAACGAGACATCCTGTGCGTTCGTTCTTCCAAACACAGTCATCCATGCGCATCGTACTTCGTCATCAATAAATCACTTACCTTCAAGCCGGTCACTGGAGAATATCGTCATTGAATTTTTCCCCATTAAACGACATTTGTCATCTGTGCCACGTGTACACGTTGCATAAATTAATTAAGCATTCGATCAGCCGATTCCACGTACCGTGAACACCGCTTCGTCCCGCTCTTTGGCATATTTTCCGAGTTTCTTGCGATTACTGCATTGAGAAAATGGCGTGTTCTTCCAGGAGTTTCGGCAACGATCTCGAGAATATCTCGCACGTTTTAGCGTGTCGACGCGTTTTGACCCTGAGCCAGAGCGTGGGTGAGCGTTTGTTCCAAAAGGGGCGATCCACTGCGGCGAATTGTCGTCACTTTACTTCGTTAAGTGCTAAGGAGACGAATGCTCTTGACTTGATGCATATTTTCTTTATGCTCGTTTTTCATTTATGAACGATGGGCTGCACGAACAAGAGCGAACGACAGGTACTTCTTCTTTCTTCTTTCTTCGAAAATGATAGTTGATTTTGAAATTGAATTGAAATTGATTTTGGAATTGAAAAATCGAATTTGTTAGGGAAATGGAAATAGCGGGGATAGTAGGTGTACGCGGATGAGATTAGTATGGAAAAATATGTGGTTGGTCTTGATGTTAAGAAGAAATTTACAAGAGCAAGGACTTCAATCACTTATTCTTCGAGACTTTTACATTCCTTAAAAATTTCGTAGTAGGTGCGGAAAATATTTGCATTAAATTTACATATAATTTTGTTTACATATGGTATGTGGATAGGTTGCCGAAGAAATCGAAAAAATGCGCGCAATGCTAAATGTGATTTAATTAAATCTGTATTTGTTTATGAACGAGACTATTTTGGTTATAAAAAGTTATTGACCATCTACCAGCAAAATGTAGAAAATTTATATTGTGCTGATAAAACTTGGAAAAAGACGTAACAACAATTTTTTCGATTCTGCTTTACTTGAACTTTACTTTTAACTTGAAGAACGAAATGAGAGGAAGATTAACTATGTATTGAAGATAAAATTGAGAATTCCACGTAATTTAATGCGATGATGGGAGTTCCCAGTGCTCCGTTTTATCATTTTATCCCAAATGAAGTAGATTTCGTTCGTTTTTTCCCATAAAATAGAAAACGAGATAAGAAAAGAGCTGTTGAAGGAAAAAGCATAAAATAGAATCAGAGTGCACATTTAAGGCCAAAGACTAACAAGAAGACTTCGTGGCCGAAGCGTTAAATTCAAGTAAATATTTTTGAAGTGGAGTTGTTTGTCGCGTTAGATTAAATTATATCGTCTAAGAAGACAATTGGATTCTGCTTCTAAACCATTTAAAAGAAAACCGTAAAAAAACAGAATTGTATATTTGCTTATTTATTTAGTAAGTGAACAAATTTAAAAATGTGTTCTTACGTCGTTACAACGATTCGATGTCGATGAAACAAACTACGGAATTCAATTTTAAAACACCTCTGATTGAGAAACATAGGAGTACACAAATACTTCTTGCGTCCATTGCATCTCCTTTCTAAACAAAAAAATTAGATAAATTGCTCATCTTGAAACTCCAATCCCCCGCGATGCATTTGCACGCAAACTCAATTATAATTACAATTGGCACAAACGTCGGTACGAACGATCTTCCTAGCGATAATTGATCAATTGCAGGTCTTTCTTCGTCGGAACGAATCGACTTCCACGTAACATCAAATGGGTGATACTGAAACTCATATCCATCCACGACATTATATAACGAGCTTGTACGCATAATCGAGACCACTCTCGATAAACTAATTAACCTGTAGATAAATCGCAGAAAGGCGTCGCGATGAAAGCTTGGAGGGTTGCGTGGACATAGGACAAAAAAGATCTGCGATCGATGCAAACGGTATTTTAGTGCTTCTAAGTAGAGTCGTGATAGATTTGCGCGATGACAAGCGAGGACAAGGAAGCGGTGGACAAGATCAGGGATTGTATTTATTTCAGGATAAAAGAGAACATCTTTTCGATTTTGAGACGAAGGTTTTGTGATTTAGTAATCGAGATCCAGAGATTCGGTAGGTCAAAAAGTTCCAAAAGTTGCATAAAAATCGATAGAATGTCAAGTTTCTGAAGTAAAATGTTTATTTACGAAACCAGAGATTCAAAGTTTCGATAGAATTTCAAATATTCAAATTAGAAATCCATTAGAAATTTTGGAAATCTCGGAGAATGATTTCACAACCTGAACTAATCGTAAGATACAAAGACTCGGTTTACGTTCTAGGAACTTTGATAGAATATTTCAATCTGGAACGAAAGATTCGCAAACCGAATAAAACTTTCGATCTCCGAATGAAAATGGAAATGAATGGAAAATTTCCACTTACTCTGACTCTGAATCTCATCTCCGTTTGTAAAGTTTGCCTAAAAGCGATAAAGATCGCTGAGTCACCAGATTGCCAGGATCGAAAAGTAAACAACCCCGTGACTTCATCAGTTTATCAGACAATCGCAGAATTAGAGAATGCAACGGCGAAGGATAATGAACGCAAATCAACCGCGCATTTTTGGATTTATTAATAACGCGAAATTCTGGTACCAGGCCAACCAACTTGTTTTTCCGGCTGCAAGGTCAGTCTCGGCGGGTTGCGTTACGAGAGTCGACGAGAGACGAGCTCGTTGACTCTTCGTCTCTCCCGCTTTTCCTTCTCTTCTCCCCGTGACACACTTTACCCCACCGAGTGTTCCATGCGGGTGTAGTCGCGGGGAACTCCCGTTGCGAGTGAAAAGCGTCTCCCCTCCTCCAACCCCGGAAACCGACAGACGTTTCAGTAAAGTGGAAGCTGCAGCCAGAGGGTTACAAAGGCTAGCCAAGAATGAGAATGCTCTGGCAAAGGGAAGCTCGCGTTTGTGAGCGTGACACTAGGCTTCTCTCTCTGGCTGTTGTACGTGTGAGGTTATTCTTTGACGGGAAAAATGTTTCCGTGCGTTATTTCGGATCGATCACGCGAATTAGCCGGAACAAAGAGTGTAGAAGTGGAACTGGATGTTCATTCAATCGTCTAAACTCTGGGATCAACTGTCTCACCATTTTTCAGGATCGTTCTATTCTATTCGAACACCTCAGCATCACATCTGTACGGTAGAGTCTCTTGCTTTTACTCTTTCATATTTGTAAATGATTTTACTCGTTTCTAAGGTAATTTATTCTATTAACTTGTACAACCACGGCTCATTATTATTGGCAGCGCCGAATTTTTATTTTATATTTTTAATTTTTACGTATGAAACAAAGAGACGGTTGTAAAGGATTGTTACCCTGTTAGGATGTGATAATTAATGTTAAATCATGTTAAATCAGGCAGTTAAGATATTATTCGCATCTTAGTTTCTTAAATATAATAGTTTTGCTTGCTTACGTATCCCGTATATCGTACACACATTTCGAAAGTATCACAAACCAAAGTCGTAATTCAATCCTATATTGAAAGAACGTCAAAGCCGTTAGGATTTCAAGAATTAGAAATGGATAATTATAAAAATAATATTTGAATATTGGTTCCTAAAGTTTGCTCTTTCTGTTAACACTATGCGTATAGTAACTAATGGTTTTGTAAGTTTCCAAATAGTATTCCGCTTTTTCTCTAATAGATTCTAATGAAAGTTAAATAAGGAGGCATTTCGTTTGGGAATGATACAAATGATGCATTAAGCAGGACTTTCTTATTCGAGACGATATATAATGCACAATGATGGTTGATTCGATATTTTCACGTTTTCGAATGAAAATCCGTTGTTTGTCAAACACACACCGAACTGTTTGCTTTTCGTTAGTATCGCCTAGTGATATTAACCGTAGGGTGCTACCGTTTACCAGTTTATCTGCTTCCTCGGCAAAAATATGCGCACGCGCGCACGTGGATGACTGTTTGTGTGCTTTGAGTGCCCAAGTGATCATTATTCTAATAGCAGGGAGGTATATCTGTGTTTTTTCTTGTCGATGAGGGTGGTAATCGTTAGCGACATCGGTAAATATAGTTCTATGGCATGATCTAACAGGGTGCATGGGATGTGGTGGTAACATGAATCATGTAATTACTGTGTAAATGTTGACGGTTAATAGGGTTCGATACGAAGAACAGAGAGGCTGATAGGATGTGTTTATGACATGTGTATATCGTAACTAAAGTGGGATTGTTATGCGCAAGTGAGGATAGGGGTCACCAAGACTCGAAACAGGAAGTACTATACGCGTCTTCTAGATGTGGAGCAAATTGGGTGTGGCAGCAGCTCCCGTGTTCGCCACCAGAGGACTTTCCATCAATCCCTCTTCTCGCAAGCTCCTTTAAATCATCGATTCCTTTCTGTAGATCTCGTGATAATTAAATATTCCTAGATCTAAGCCTCGAGTTCGCCGGTTAATCTTTACTATTCTTGTTGACGAATCTATCTGTGGATTCGAAATGAATCCTCTATCGTAGATATATGTATATGTTTTAAAAACTTCCAAGTGAAAAGAATCTATGAGGTCCATTTCTAGGGTTATCCATGGAAAAAATGGTGTCTATATTATTTTTATCTTTAATTGTTAAAAATGTTTACAAAATAATCTTTTTTCTTCAAAATGACTTATTTTGTCAACCTTTGAAAAAATTCGATGATAATGTTTATTAGAAGAAAAGGAAAGGGAGAAACATTTGAACGACTTCGACAATTGAAAGGAGAGATTTTTAGAACACGAATGGAAAAAGGAAGTTTCGTGACGGAAGTACTTTAAAAAATATATGTAGTCAACCTGATTGTTGGAAGAGTAGGCTATGCCCTTTAAGGTCGCGCAAGGTCACCGGAATTCAATACGAGATCGAAATAGAGGATTAGAGAAATCATGCTTCTCGATCTCAATCGTATTACGCTTTAAATAGCTGCCATTAAATTTCTGTGATCAATTTCCAGAAACTCGTAGCACACCCGTCTGGTGTATACGATGCTCTCGACAGGCCGCAGACTTCGATTTAACGAAGTAACGGAAGTTATTCGGGGCGGCCGCTCGGAAACTATTGTTACGTTTACTTGGTCTTCTATTTCCGACAGCAATTACCGACCTTGATTGTAAAAAGCTAAAGCTAAAGTCGTCAAAAGCTAAAGTTGAGCGAACTATCACTGAAAAATTGGTACACTTAAAAATTCAAAATTTTAAATTTGTAGTTTAAAAATGGTGTATTCTGTATCGTGCTTTATATATACCTAACCTATAAAACGTTTTTCGATCATTGATCGGAAGATTGGTCAAGGTTCTCGTTCGCCGAATGGCTTTGAGCGTCTTGTATTAGTCATTTGCAGAGAAAGGTAAATCATGCCTAAGAAGGAGCGGTTGATTGCTTTTCTAGTGACGCCATTTTGCTCCTACACTGATGCTTGATTAAATGACTGGCGTCCGATAGCGGCGCCACTTTCCTGCGTTAAGTGGCGCCCCCACCTTCGCGATAACTGTAGTTCTCGGTTAGTAAAGCAGAACACACGTCCATGAATGATATCGGAGAATTTCGTGTAGCGCCCTTTTCTCCTTTTTCGAGTAGAGCGATTCCCCTGTGTATTTCGAGGGCAATCGATAAATCCGCGAGGGTTTCCTCCCCGATCTACGTATTAGCGCTAATTTCCAAGACACGATCTATAATAACGGGCACGCTCCCTCAACATAAATTTTTATTGATTTGAATTTAGCGGAGCACGTCTTTGTTGTACATACGAGAACACAATATAGTTGTATAGCATTATATGATTAGATTATAATTTTGTATTGAAATGCCGCAGTTTGGTTTATTGTTTCATTTTCAGGTCATCCGGCTGGTGGTGTAACTTTAAAAAAAGGTAATACTCCGATTGCTACTGTAGATGCTATTCGTATGCTTCGCAAAGTAAGAAATTTTAAATGTGAATCATTTACAAAGACGGATAGGAAAAGAAGATTCATTTAGTCGAGTTTTTAGTACTTGGATTTCCAATATATCCTACAATGAGTTTAGAATCTTTGAATGTAAAAGAAACATGCTAATGACAAGTACTCGCGGCCCTCTAGCTGCGGCTGTAAGAAGTACTAACCAATCTATATCACCGATACTTTATGATTGAGGAACTCTAAATTATTCCAATTTAATATCTCCAACATTAATCCAAATACTAAAAACCAATGATTTTAGCTGCCAAATCATTCATCATCCAGCACGATTATTTTAAACATTATCATCATTTTAGATATAACCATCGTATCAATATTATTCCAAACCTATAAATGAATTCTACGATATTAAAGAATCGTCTCTATTTTAAGAAAGTTACGGCGGTCGCGTTTATGCACCCAGATGTCGAGCACGTGTCGTTAAAAGATTTTAAACAGTTAGCAGAAAATAGACTCGACACGTAGCGAGAATGTAACCAGTAGCGCATCTCGGCGACAAGTCGTGATTGTCTCTGTGGGTTCGTTGTGGTTGTCCTCGAAATCGCGTGTCATTCTTACTGTGACAACAATATCACAATATTATGCGTTCGGGGGAGGATCCGAGCGCAGAGTCACTCTCCGCGAACATCTGGTCCACGTTCCATTGATTTGTCATCGCGTCGAGACGGAATCAGCTGTTTGCAAGGCTGCCCTTGACGAACACGAGTTCACCTTTCTCCATTCACGCAGCGTCGAGTGGCTCGGTCGGTGCTCAGAGCCTGGTGAACTCTCTCAGAACGACAATACCATTATCAGCTCTGATCTATTACCCTCGAGTGATTACGAATTATTCTCACTCTCGCGACCTCGTTCTTATTGATTCTAGTCAATAACGTGCTCGACTGTAATTCGCTAATGTCTGGCCTCGCTCGCGGGATCACCTCCGATATATATATATATATATATATTATGTTTGTATTGATCCCGACGATTTTCGCGAATATTTGTTTCGAAACGATATCAATCGTGCTGCGTTGGTTCAGTCATTTTCGGGTGAAAAGTATTTTTCTATTCGTTAGAAAATTTCTTAAGTTTGAGGAATATGCGAGGAATGAAGAGACGCACTGACGCGCGTGCTTTCATGTTTTAATATTATTCTAACGATGTCCTTAAAGTATCAGAATTCCGTTGTTTTATTTTGCAAGTCGCAATTAATCCGTAATCGGTAGTATTTTAACACTGATGATAAAGTTAACTTGAAAGACAGAAAAACAAACGATGGATACCAAATTGAAATTATTCTACACTGCAGGGAGATAGAATTACATTGTTTTGGTGTTTAACGCAGGACGTTTAGATAGCTCACAGGCAATTTGCAATTCATGATCTTGATCTGGATTCAGGGGTTCATTCGCATAAACTCGACGCGTAAGTCGGCGCTCGGAAGTTCCTAAGCCGAACACGCTACTGGTTAGCAAATTTTGAGCACGTGATCCACGTGTCTACTTCCAGATCGCATGTTACTCGTGCGTCAAGAATCGGTAGACATTGTTTCATCTACCGCGTGACGAATTGTGTTAGATGTCCAATCGAGTTTCTACTAATCCCTGGAATCCTTACGTGTAGTGTCTTGACATGACGACGGGACGAGGTTAGAATTCATCCATTTACAGATGAGAAACAAGAACGGGAACTGAGTGTAGCGAGTGAATACTCTCGCAAGCCGGTTAGTATAATAGGAGTTCGTCGTGACTCGGTCGATAACGCGTTCCAATTGGCCGGTGCAATTGGATTCCGATCGACTTCTATGGTTCTAGCGTGAATTCGATGGAGTACGTGGGATTTTTCTACGTATAGAGGCCAGTGTCGGGCTTATTGGACGGGTCGATTAATTCTCTCTAGGGAAATTGTTCGGATTGTTTTTGTTTCTGATGGAATTCCGGTTATCCAAGTGATGACCTTTAACCCATCAAGCACCAACGTTACGTTGATTTAACGTTTCATTTGCAATTCTTTTTTTTGGTTATTTTACATCATTCTTTTTTAACATTGCGATTACGAAAGGGAATTTGAAAGATTTGTTTAATATTTTTTCGTTATTTATCTTTTTTTTTTATTCTACTTAGAGACTCTATAATTTTATAAAGTTTGAGTGAATTGAATTCCAACGTTTATAATATCATAATCAACTCTATTCTCTAACTCGTAATTTGTAAAATTTTGTTAATAATATTAAGTTTATATATTTAAGTTTAAGTTTTCATACTTAAAGAGAAAGTTTCCTCGTTCTCTTTGTATAAATGATATCACGATATTTCTGTTGAGATGATACGACGATGACATTCCACTTTTTAATACAATCTACATTATTTTTTTTTTTTTATTATTATTTTACGAGCAAATCTGTTCATAAAGATTAAAAAAATGGAACGATATCCTTCGGTCTGCATCTCTTTTCTATCTTTCACGACCGACGAAGTGTCTGCCGCGATAAGCTTATCGTAGTTACGAGACACAAAAATTCCGAACACGTTTGACCGCTCTGCTACGCGAGATCGATCTCGATTGTCTTGCTTCGATATCGAGTCACTCGATCACGTGTAAACAAAGAAAAAGGTAGTGGAATAATGGATCGTTGTTTACAATTACGTGCCTCAAAGTTTTCAAGCGAATAAATATTCTCGTCTAAAGATACGTAGATGTAGAAAATTCGAGGTTAAATCGCTTCAAGATTATATTTGTAGAAGGAATTTAAAAATCGTTGATTTCATCGAGAAAATTAATATTTAACAGGTTTGTTAATTAATTCATAATTCATAACATTGCATAACAAGCATTTAGTCGATTAATCTTTTACTGGACCATATTATGAAACCAATTGCTAATTGCACAAAAACAACTCTTGTTCTTGCGTTTGCGAATCAAAACTCAATAAATTATTATCAATTGATAGAGCTCGATAATATAGAAACGTTCGGATAAAATAACGAACAAAAACTCGGGGCGCTATCGTTGATATGTAGAATCTTTAATCTCTACGAACTGTAATAATCTCGACAGCGGCGTGAATTAATTTCATTTCTCTGATATAATTGATATTCAAACAAGCCTAACGGCTTTGTTCAGTCGTCTCAGACGATAACATGGATTTATTAAAATTTTCCATTGGGCGATGTACAATCTTCGGAGCGAGACTAACCGATGCGATGGAAGCATCAAGCGAGCACTCGGCCAAATACGATGAGGTCGCAGGTGTTCCAGTGATAACGCGGAATAATTAAAATGTAAGTAATTAAAACGGTCCGGAAATTGTCATCCAATCTCGTTTTCGAGCTCGTTATCAAGATTCGATAATCTGATATCATTGCGATGCGTGTTTATGAAAACATACCAGGTAGAGTAATAGTATTGATAGTTGACGAAACAGAGCCGACTGTATCGTGGTAGGCACGTCACTCGTTATCGCGATTAACGTGCTACACTGCCTATAAAACGACTAACGTGTCGTATGATAGCGATCTCTGTTGACGATCGTTGACATTGGTGTTCTCCCGTTCTTGCATTGCGTTGGTGAGATCGATACTTAAATGTCGGTCGGTAAGGTAGAATTGTCTTCTCGTCGGTTTATTGCTTATTTATCAGGATGAACGAAGTCTAGTCTATTCTACGACTCGTTCTTTAGGAAACAGATCGATAACTCAGTGCTAATCTAATAAGATGATTTCAAAACTGTAAGAATATGCAGAACCACTATAATAATTAAAAATAATCGGAAATTTATCGCAATAAATTATAAAAATCTGAAATATCGAAGAAAAGTATAACGTCGTATTAAAAGAATTTATAAAGTAAGATATACGGCTATGCAATGAAATCCTCCCGAGGCTGTTTTACCATCAGTCTAAAGCATCGAATGTAAATACATCCAACTCATTCGACATTTCGTAGTTCTTGCCATCGCCTCGTAAGCGACGAGTTAACATATTCGTCAGTCTTCCAAAACTTTAAGCATACTTTTCTAAAAATCAGGAATCTTCAATCCTTATCTGCTGTAATACGATTATGACTCAACCGTCAGGAAGAGATTTATGACAGTTTTATTTTTGAATGAAACGACTTATCAGAAACATTCAGTATCTAAGCTATTTATCGAAGTTATTTGGTTGTTATCATTTAGCCATGAATCGAAATGATCTACGAATCCTTGCTGGAATTCTACGAGTTCAGGTGCCCCTAGTTATAGAGTCGAAATGATTTATTGAGCATTGCCTGGTACATTGTGCGTTTGAACGCTTAGGTATGAATCGAAATGATCTACCTCCTGTGTCTAGCAGCGGTTAGGCATAGAACCGGCATGATTTATTGAACAGTCCTCGTACCTCGCGGCCGTACCGTTTTACCTATCTATAGGATCGAAATGATCTGCGTCTGCGGGCCATAGTACAACTTCGCTGAGTCTGAATTTCACGAATAGACTGCTCTTTACATCTAGAGCTGGATCTTATCCACTCGGTTAATCAAATTTGTAGAACTTTACTGTCGTAATATTTTTTTTTTTTTATAAAAATCCTAATGAGAACCGTAAGTTATTGGAAATTATTTTGCATCAAATCGTATCAAAACCAAGAATTAGCGATTCAGGGATAGACGTAAAAGCCACTTTGCCAATTTTCAAACAGCAAAACGAACGGTCAAACCAATTTGATACGATCGCAAATAGCGATCTCGAGCGACGATCGTTCGCATGGAACGTCATTCGATTTCGAGTGGAACGTGGGCTATTTTTGCGAGTATTGCCGCAGGGAATACAACTGGTTCTTTCTATTAATAGTTATGGCGTTATCGCCGTTTTCGCCAGTGTTCTGTCTCTAGATAGGATCAAAAGAAAATAGCGGCCCATAAAATACCTCAACTGCTGTTCTCTACTAGAACCTTTCATCTCTGTACAAAATTTATATTTGCATTTACATATTTTTATCTTTACATTTTCACCATTAACTTTGTCTTCTTCTAAAAAGAACCGTTAACGATTACATAAAAACGAAAATCTTAATACGTCGATGATTTTTCTTAAATCTCCCTTCCATGAACTTTTCCCACACGTTCGTATGTAAAAAAAGATTTGCAGAAATGGCTAGCGCATCGGAGAATTGGCAAAAGGCTCGACAACAAGCGACGTCATCGTTACAAAGAATTATTAGTTGGCTTCGGCCGAATACGTCAGAGGTGACGTCGCCGAATTTAGACGCGTTTGATTCTATTCCAACAGATACTCGTCAGACAGAGCAGTGACATTTTTTAGTCGAGACTCATCACCAATAGGAATTCACGCCCTCGCGTTTTGAAGTGACTCAACTTTGGTATTTCTATGAGTATCGAAAATTAGGAGCGTGTGAATGGTCGACTTTGGGATGGCAGTCGAATTGGTTGGAAATAAATTACAGTGTATATCGATCTTGTAACCATTTTGAAAGTACATATTCTCTAAGACAGCTTCTTTAAGACGATGTTACATTCATGAATTCACGAGTAAACCTAATCATTTGCATCTAATCTTTATTCATCATTCAACACTGAAACCAATCTCCCTCTTTGACGTTCCATTTTATCAAGAAACATATACATTAGGAATATCTTTCTTTACTTTTTCTATCAAGATCGTAATTAGAATCTTGTGTTACAACGCGATTTTCTTTCGAATCGTTGAATTCTGTGCGATCTGTTTAATTATAGCATAAAGAATCGCGTGTCGTTGCTGTCGACTTTCTCTCAGACCGATCATTATTCAGCACGTGCTGCTAAATTTGAACTTTGCCACCGTGGTTGCGTGGCCGCGTGTATTCTTCTTTATCACGAGCGATTGCCCATGGAAAATCGTCTCCGCGAGAGCGACGCACTTCCGAGCTCTGAATCATCGGATCGTATCTCTACTAATCTGGATTCTGCTGCGACAGTTGAACCGTATGGTGCATTATATCTTGTTTACAAAATTCGCAGAAATATCTTGGCGTTGTTAGTAATCGTTGTATAAATTTTTCCATAATCAAACGATAAATATTCGGCGCTGAGAAGGTTATTTATAGTATATTAACAGGGTGAAGATAAAGAATAAATAAAAGCGAAAACACATATAGAATAAATTCAATAATGAAAGAGAACGATCTATGAGATTTAGCTGTTATTTTTGCGACTAAAAGATAAAATGAAATCGGAATTCTTTAATATGGTTATAGAGTAACGCTCGGATAATCTCTTTCAAGAATATCTAAAAGTTTGAAGAAAAAAGTGAGTTTCAGTTTTGTTCGAGGGCAATGCGCCACTTCTGAGTAAAGATTAAAGAAGACACAGGTTGCCGACTGCTTTGTTTTTAAGAATTCGATCCTCACCTTGTTCTTCTGTCTTCTGGCATGGGAAAATTGCCAAATCGCTTCTTTAGAATACGCGAAACTTGGGTCAGACGACATTACCACTTTTCAAATATCAACTGCCAGAATTATGTTCCTAACACGCGAAGGAATATTTAGATTGTATCTAATTTTAACAACGTCTGTTATATCGTAATACAATAGCTGTTACTCAAGCGCAGTCAATATGCTGCCAAAATTTCCAGGTTTAATGACTAACATTAAGTTCGAAATTCGTAGAAACGATATTTTATACCTGATATGTTATTGCGTCAACTTCATACACGTTCAAAGCAATGCAAAATAATTCTTTACCAATTATTCGACCCGTTCCACGTGAACGATGGCTCGGAAGCGGTCATTCGAAGCGTCCAAAAATGTAATATGTAACAAAGTTACGTAAACGCTGTAACAGCGATTAACACGAAGCACATTATACCTATCGCGAAACACGATTCTTCGGCTAACGAATCTTTCGTCAATATCTGGTACACTGTGTATTTCTCTGGAAATACAAAGATGGATGAATCTGCTTGACGACAGCCAAAATGTGGCCTATGCAGGCTGGAAATTGTTCAGCGCACATCGCGAAAATTGATCGCGGTCGCCAGAGAAACCGAAACTGTATCGAAGTATAACACGCGAACGAAGCTAATTTTCCGTCCACGACAATCCCAACGATTCCTCGCGGTTCATCGTGTCACGCGAATTGGCAAGAATTCCATGTGACCTAGTCACGTCCCGTTCATTCGCACGATTAATCGCGAATCCTAAAACCGCTGCTGCTTCTTCTGCTTCTTCGTCTTCTTAGAACCTTAATCGTGTGAAAATCTTCCGTTTCTTTGTTTCGTCGCGACGATTAAGCCCGGAATACGAAAGTAGCGTGTAGGCAATAATCATCGTGTACTTAGATTATTAATCACTTCTTCTAGGAAAACTCATTTTTATTTACGAGAAACAGAAGTATGGAATATTATTAGGCTTGGATTAAAATGTTTCTAGTATTTTTTGTCGGTTTTCCTTTTTTTTTTAAATTTCATAAAAATTCTGGTTAACGTTTAGTACACTTAAAGTTTACTAAGATTCTTAGATGATCTATTAATATATCAAGTTCGTGTCATAAGTAGATTGCGGATATTTACGCAAACTCATATCTTTGTGAATATAATTTAAACAATGGAACTTAGACATATCATTATTTTATTTACTAATAAATAGCGTTCATAGTATTGCATTCTGGATATTTGAATTTCCAATAATAAAAATCTTCAGTCATAACTATAAGCAGTCTACATCGATAGAGAATCAAAAACTACGGATGAAAAGCGTGATAATATCTAATCAAGACACATACAACAATTAACTATCGATTCGTCCAATTTTAAAGATGAATAGTTTTATTCTTGTATTACGCAACGATAGAAATTCCACGGAGTCCCATGGAATTATACGTCCATTCAACCTCACCTTACAAGCACGTCCAACGGATCGTATTGAAAGAGTGGTTACGAAAGTCACGTAGACAGCTCATCGGTGCATCTTGCGTCAAAGTGGTTTCCGTTGACGCGAGCTTCCGGTCATCGCATCTGAAAACGTCCACGAATTTTAATGTCGAACGCGTTCCTATCTATCAATGTTCTCCTGTCTTTTGTAGAAACGCGACGATAGCACGAAACGAGGCCGAGAATGAATTGTACTCTGACGGTATATGCACCTCGGTTAGGCAAGCCTCTTGACGTCACAATGAACGTTGTGCTTGATCCAGGAGGCTCGAATGACGTCATTGTTTCTGTCGAACGTAGCTCGAACGAGAATCGTCGATTTGTTTTTGTGGAAATCGAACGGAAATCGAATTGAAATCGTCAATTTCGAGCCATTAGTAATCGGTTTGTTTGATCCTCTGTGCATGGTCTTTTATGTTTGAAAGATAGTTATCTTCTGATTTCTAGGAATTATAGATTGTAGTTTGAAACACTTATAGTCGTTAATAGCGGATTAGTTATTTAGTTAAATATCAAAGAGGAATTGATGCGATAGAACCGGAAATTTATTTACTTACAATCACATCCATCTTCCTAGTGACTACGCAACGCTGGCTATGATACACAAACAAGTCACGTTACATTATTTTACTTGGATTGCAGCATAAGTAATAATAGTAGCAGGATAATATAAAAGAAATATATATATTTCTATATTTTATATATATTTATATATAATGTATATGGTAGATCTGAACCAAAAGACTGTGTTCTGAAAATTCTGTTAAATATTTTCATTCTCTGACGCGTAAGATAGCGATAGCTTTTACTGTCCGATACAATAAGGTAACAGTTTATTATTTGTGGTGGTATAATTTATAAACAATCTAGAGGGAAATAATAATCGTAGTGTTCAATTACTATCAGGAGACAATACCTTGAAGATTCTTCAAATGAAAATATTTAAGAAGACACAAATCTTAGATATCTTTAACGTTTCTTTTTATCCTTTGGTAATTTAAAAGCATTGCGACAATTATTTCTCTTCTAGTGATATAAACCATCTTAAGTCGAAAGGCAAGACTTACGATAAATAAATAAAAAATTAAAAATTTAATAATTATTTCTCTTCTCAAGCTATATTATTTATAATTTGTAGTATAATAGCTAGTAAACTTTGATCGAAATCACTTGGGAAAAGTCAATTAATAAGAAAAGGTAGGAAAGGAAGAACCGAGAATTTCCAAAATTTCTATTTTTGTAAAAAAATTTCAAGAAATATGGAAGCTATTATTAATTTGCAAATGTGTTTAAAAACACAGTGGTAATTTTTCATTCAAACTTATTTCCTTTGTAGTTTCATCGCATACTATCGCTATTAGTAAACGTTCGTCATGTTTATTTATAAAGATACAGACCTTGGTTGCTATTAATCGAATAGAGCCTAATAATCACATTTCGTGTCACATGAATTCACGGAAGCCTCCGAGAAGCTAACAACGAGGAAGAGAGGATATGCGATACACGCTCGTCGGCGACCCTGAGAGAGTCCGAGTTATTGATTATATGAAAACACCGTAATTTTGCTTTGCTCTTACTCGCAACAGCCTATTATTAAACGCGTATCCTCGAGGCACGCCGAGGGCTTTTGCGGGTACAACGGATCTGATTAAGCGGAATTTTCATGCTCGTTACGCGCGTTGCACGAGCGGAGATCTTAATCTATCCCATGATTCGTCGATTTCTTTCGAACCAGGCCTTGATCCTCTTTCCACGGAACAATTTCCGATCTTTGCTGTCAGATCGATCGACTTCTCATCGCGTAAAGTCTCTATAAGACTTATGTTATTCGACATTGTATGTCATGCAAATCGAAGTAAAATTGGCTAGAGTTTTGCAATATATGTAACGAGTAGGTAGTTTATTATCATATTATTTTCAAGTCCTTGCGATTACATATATAGTAAGGTGTTTCTCTGTATATTTTATTACGATACTCGTATCTGAGTATAAGTGTGTCGATCATTCTGTTCCGCGACATAGCCAAACGACGTTGATTCGTTGTCGAAGCAGATCGTTTAGCAACCTGTGTACGAAAATTTTGTCGAGATAGCCAACAACGTGTTTGGAGAGGCAATCCAGAGCTGCTAGTTTTTGTTCCAAGCAAATCCGCTAATTGCCAGACGAAAATAGAACTATCGAGCTAAGGAACCGTACTATACGTTGACTACTTCACTCCGCGAACCCGTACAAGTTTCCTTTTGTCTTTAATTGCAACCAGCTAGCCACTTGCTCGGCCCGACACCAATTTTAGCAGACTCTGCTGGGGATCATCTTCGATCATTAGTAGTTAGACACGTGTTTCGCCAATCCATGATAGAATCGGTTAAGACGTCTGTCGTCGACTAACAAGCAAAGCGCCCGACACGTTGTGGGAAAAGTAGATCGTGGTATTCGTGTAGTTTCTTTCGGAGTAAAAAAAGCAAGGAAAAGAAAATAGAAGAAAAATGTTGCAGTTGGTGTCGCAGAGGCGTTGCAGCATCTCGCGACTCAGTTTGTATCTCGACTCGAACGTCGATTAATCGTTGGCTGTGTATAGCCTTTGAGCTAGGTTGCACGCCTCTTTCTGGTTCCTGTGAAGAGACCTGGAAGCCCGCCAGATCGGTACCAACCTGTCCGTTGACGACACTATCCCGAATCTAGATTAGTGTGAACGAACTCTGCCCTAAAATTTCGTTCCGCGTTCAGAGCAGCGTGTCTAGGTCTTTCCGTTAGTCGAAACCTCCTTATGGCAATATCGTGCAATATATTTTCAAAGTTATACTTGTCCGAAAATTTTTGATTACTCGTTTGTTTTACTGCTTTTTAGAATCTTTCGAAATCTGTTTAGAATCATTTTAGTCCAGTTAGAAACGGCTCAAATCAACGAAAGATAGATGATAGAAGATTCAATACGATTGCACTTCATCGATAGAGTTGTGGAATTTGAATATCGTTCGTTAAATATCGTAATAAGAATCGGTATTTCCAGCATTTTATATATTTTTGTATATTACGCGCAAAGTGTATAAACATCTGCAGTCTAATCACAGCCAGTATTAAACTAGTCATCTTTGCAAAAATAACTTTGGCTCGCGTTAAACCGTTAATCTAATAAGTGTTAACGCACGCTCTATTGCTTTAGTAGATTCATTTCTCTGTAAAGGAGGAAACAAAAGAATGGCAGGTGTCATCGAACGTTCGTCAGAATTTGTTTTCAATTAAACTTCTTTCAATTTCATTCGCACGGAGCATCAGATACTTAGTCTAAATATTCCCGATCAATTCTTCGAACCTATTGCCTGACTCTCAATGGAAAATAGGTTATCTATAGTCGCCGAAAATTTACAACCCTATAAAACAGTATTTGAAATGCACTACACGCAGTCAAGCAGTAGTTACATACGAATAAACACGGCTGAATTATAATTGCAACCCTTGATTCGCTGTATTTCAAAATGAAACAGCAAATGGGTGGTCCGTGAAGTTTATAGCCGATGATTTAACGCCAATCATCCGCATAGTTCGTAAAATGGCCTGTACATTAGAAACTCGAGGAATCGAACTATTTCTTTATCCATTGGCAATTATTCAAATGTCGTATGATTCACGATAAATGTACAAAGCCGAGGAATTTCGTTTCACAATGTTATTAGCAAGGCGCGAGGGACTTTATTCCAAATTTCGCTTTACTAATTCTTCGATTTACGATTTTCCTTCTTGCCATCTTTATCGAATTCCGATATCTTCCTCGTGTGTACTTATTACACCTAACATCGTCGAAATTTACATGACATATTTATGTCATAGGTTAGCAGTTGCGAATCTAATTTGCATCTACTATGATTATTAGATGATATAAATGCATGTATGCATATATATCCGGTGTATTTCATCGATAAAGATAAGTTATGGATGTATAGACGCGTTGAAAAACATCTCATCGGTATAAACTGTTGACGTATTTGAAGTAAAAAGAAACGCAGTTCATCTAATTCGCATTTTTTCCTCGGCGAAATGTCAAACGAGGTATATGGCTTGAATATACATGTAGAATTTAATTGTCGTTTTGTATATCAAGGATGATATTAAGTACGCAATTCTGATCATAGTAAATCACATATCGTGCCGTCTATTACGTAACAAATACTCGTGTTTAAGCTATTGGCTATTCAAAGGATTAATTGCTCGCTTTAACAATCGGACACTTGTTAGAAACATATCACGGACGTCGTTATCGATATCTTACATTTATATTTAGTTATTATTATTATATAATATTATATAATACTTAGTTATTAATTTACGCTAGTTTTTCTATTGAAATTCATCGGTATTCGATTATTAATTAATTCTTAATAATTCCTTCATCCAGATATTAATTACATCTTCTGTAATCTGTATATCTTTTCATACGCGTTTCTATTACTTGCATAGATATTCTTTTCATTCTCTATCTAATTCGAACTGCAATCTATTGCGCTGATAATATGTACATTGGAAACGTTTGAACGAAGCAATTGCATTTGGGAATTGGAAAGAAGCGGTGTATAGATAAACGAACGATCGTTAAACGGTCTTGCGTCAGATGATTTTCTGCGTCCTCGTCGGTCGAAGTGTATCAGTACCGAACGAGAATAACCGTTCAATGTACGGTCGATCTATTTATATGGTCGATCAGCTGCATGGCCTGCCCATAACTCAATAGCGATGGCCTCGACGCGTGTACGATGTTACGCGTGTTCGTCATTTTGCCTCGCTCGAAACGCACCTTTCGCTGTTTCGAAACCAACTGTCGCTTGTAAACAAGTTATACGATTGACGGAACAGGTGTCCATCATGGATTGGCTTTGTTACGTACATCGGTTTACAAAAGTATTTAAACAGTCAGCAATTCTTTTGTTACACCGTATACAATCAATTAATCATATCATGCTGCGAAGGAGTTAATTAAGAATTTGGTATTTCTTATTGGAATCGTAAGATACAGAGGGAATTATAAATGGAATTTTGCACACGTCTTTGATATAGGAAAAAAAAAAAACACTTGTTTCGAAGTATCATGATAAGCAGAGTACAAAACAAAGTTATACAACAATTAATTGAATCGTTGGGAATATGTTTTATCCATCTAAATGTATGGGATGCATGTTGTGTGTGTACACTTCGAAACACTTCTAAGCGTACTTCAAAAAGATTTCTAACGAGAAACTCGGGTGATACCTCACGGGCGACAACTTCCATATCTCGCTTATCGCGACTTACCTCTTATTTTCTCTTCTTTTGCTTTTCTTTTTTTTTTTTAACTTTATCATGAGATTCGTTGATTGAAAGGAAATATCGATATATTTTTAGTATACCTCCAGTGTTTTCATGTAAAGATCGGAAAATGAATCGATCAAAGATAAACGATCGTTTCAATTTTCCAGAAAACCCTTGAGATTATATAACGTTGTTTAAAAAATTAGTATAAGTTCCCAGTAATAAGATTAGTATATGTTCCCGGTAAAAAGATTAGTATAGGTTCCCGGTAAAAAGATTCCGAGACACGTTGTATTTTAGGAAGCCTTCCTGTAATCACTAAAAACGGACGATCCCGGTTTTTCTCTGATTACCTTTCATTTATCACGAGAATAGGCCAGTCACGTTTCAACGTTAAGTTATCCTCGCGAATCCTTCTTAACCGGAAACCGGACCGCGTTGAACTGTGCTTCGTGGAATTGTTTTCGACTATGACTCGTTTATTTTTGCGCCAAACTCGTTGAGCCACGGGTGCGTTACTTCGCGTTTTACAGCGTCCGGGCAATCCAATGATTCGATTAATGACGTCGGTTCATTATTCATTGTCGAGAATACACCGATTCCACGATTACGTTTCGTGGAACAGTTATTCCGCAATGACCGCGATCGATAGCCACATATATCGATAAAAAGAATTAAAAAATAAGAAAAATAAAAAAAAAGAAACGCTCGATAACCCAGCCGACTGGAGAGTTCCGGATTATCTGCGACCTATTGAAATTTCTATCAGCCGATCCGCGTGACGGTAGATAAATTTAAATCGACCTTACGTTCAAGAGGTATTTCGAAGAGGTATTTTTCGAGTACTTGGGAAATCGTCTAATCGTTCGATATGGCGACATATCGATTTCTCCGTAATCCAAAAGCAATCTCCGATTCCGTGATCGTAGTAGAGTGAAATTTGTTAGCTAGGCATTTCAATTTCGTCGTAGTTGCGGTTCGTAGGCCGTCCAATTGAATCTGATTCGCAATATCGGCCTGTTTGGAGAGATTCGAGGCTTGTTCCTTGGCAATTAGACAGTTTGAGGATCATGGTTGTCGTTCCTTGGCATGTAGGATGCCACGTTACTCGGATTTAATTCGTTTTATGATACAATTGTTTGACCAGATTCATCTTCCCATTAATTTTCATAATTATTTACTCTTGCGGATTAATACAGAATTAGCCTTTCGATCCTAACGTTTCTTCACCTCATATTCATTTATTTTTATTAATCAATCGAATTAATTATAGGTAGAGCAATGTTTTCCCAATATGTTCGATCATACTACGTATTCGTTTTCATAATCGTTTGATTCGTAGGTCTAATTCTCTCTAATTTTTTAATAAACTTATTAATTCATTTACCTTTATAATCACCTGCGATCATCAGCCTTTTCATTCGTCTTTATTTTTACAACGATTCTCCCTATGAGTGGAATCAATTAATCAAATTGTAATTTATGTAATTGGTCGATTCATATATTTTCATAATAGTCTGTGACCACGTACGTTAATAGACGTAATTCTCAGGTCTGTCGTTTGATTCGAACATTTGCTCGACTCTTTCATTTATTTTCACTGGTTTGCCAGTGACTGGTCTAAATTATAATTAAACATAACTAACCGGTCGAACCGTGCACTTTATTAATTTTCTTGCTCCTTTCGTTAGATCTTGAAACTCATTGAAGCTTTTAATGCGTGGACGTCGCCTAATAAGCGATATACAGACGACTGCAGTTTCTTAACACGATCGCCGGCCTTTAAGTTAGTTACAAATTCCCGTTTTGTTCTCTCGGTGTCATCGGCCTCGCTAGGTGCTATAGACGTGAACTTGCTTTACTTCTTTCAGTCTCGCGGCTATAAATTGTCCAGTTTGTTCGCCCCGAAGATCGAAACGCCGGCTTTCGACACACTTACCGGGAATAAACCGACGATTCTATAGAACGAGTTCCTTATCGCGAAGCGCGCGAGCTTCATCGAAAATTAATCACGCGGCTCCTCGTTGCTTGTTTGTTACTCTTTCCCTGTTTTTTCTTCTTCTTCTTCTTCAAAGGGAATTCTGCAATTGAGACGGTTGGATGAGGATGCTTTTTCAAAGAGCCGTGACAGTTACTTTGAAGGCAAAAGATAGCACGGAGTGAAATAAATATTAAGAAAGAAGAAAGTAAGAAACATAAAGAAGAAAAGTGACGCGCGAAATAATTCTCCGGAGAAAGAATACTTGTTACTTTGTTAATATCGTTCGGCCGTCTCAAGACACGGGAAAGCACTTTTTTTTTTACATATCAAGCAACGATAAACAAATAAATTTTCACCGAAGGAGAACTTTCACGAAACAAACGGTTCATCGATATTCCAAGCAGCGCGCTTAAAGCAACCTCATCAACTGTCCGCGTTATTGGTCACGAAAGCGAGCCTCGATTCCTTCTCGGACGACGAGCTATACACTTTCGATATCGAAGACTCGGCCGCCTCATTAGCATCCAAATCATTGAAATAAGGTAACAAGCACACCCAGTAGCCTCAAGTATTTGAAACATATATATATAGAAAAAAAAGAAGAAAAAAAGAAAGGCAGAGAACCGGATTTAGGTCGTTCCATTGCGAATTTCTTCTAAATCTTCGTATTTTTTCCTGTCGATGAAAAAAGTGATGTCATCGGAGAGGAATATTTAACGTCATCTTTATTTTCCCGAAGATAGAATTGTTTTTTTAAACGCGTGACAGTGTTTTGAGCGCAGAACACAGGTTCCACGTGCGATTTCTGTGCTGTTGCTCGCCTGTTATCTGCTTATTACGGCTAAATATAGCGTGTGCTCTAACCAGTGTTCAAACACCAGCGATATATCAATGCGCCCGCGACTTTGTGGCGCTCGAGACAATTTACACCGGTTTTTGGAACGTTCTAAATATTATTTCCATGTATATTTTAACAGAGATTATGTTCGTACTTTAGAGTCTTAAGAAAACAACGCTGGTTACGTTGAAATGATTGACATTCACGAGGATATTGGAGTTTCGGAATATCATGCTATCGGCCAATCGTATTAAAGTGGTTTATATTTAAAAAAGAATTCTTTCCTCTTTTATCTCGAAATCGAACATTAAACGGATTACGTTCGTTCGTCGAACATTTATTTCAAAGTCCCTGAACCTGTTAATCCAGTTAATTAAAGAATTACAGCTTTTTGTCTTTTGCATCTGTCTCTGTTATTTTCTAAATTCTTTTATATCACGAACGACTCTACTCTTTGATCATTCGTAAAACTTATCTAATATGGAGAAAATGAACCTTCGATTGAAGTTAACTTATCTTCGATTACAAATAACCAGAGCTAATCTAACTTCTATTATTGATAGCTTGAGCCTCTCAACTTTAATTAATAATAATCAAAATAAAAACCGATGTTCTTTGGATCGTACTCGTCGCTAGAAAATTTCTTCAATTTGCGAGAAATATGAAAAAACCGTTCCGTGGAAAATTTTCTGAAAAGTTCGTCGTGAGAGTTTGAAGAAAGCAACGACGCAGGAGGTGTACGATAGCAACACCACTTCCGTGAGATTTGTTCTCGTTTCCACTATATACATCGACGCGACCAAACGATGTTCGTTATCTTCGTATCTTCGATCGGGATTCACAAATTACTGAATTACCCGACAAAGTTTCATCATCGGCCTATGCGTCTAACGCGCCAGCTCCATTACCAACGTCGACGTTAACGACTCTATTAAAATACCATTCTTTATACTGTTCGGCTTTCTATCGTTTCAACGATAAACATTTTATTACTTTTTGTACCAACAGTTTTTTACGATCGACACGGTATCATTTCCTTTAACGAATCATTCCACTTCCGTCGCGTTTTTACAGGTAGTAAAGACGCACATACAGCCTTAAAAATAACCGTTTCATCGCGCTCAGTCTTAAATAAAACAAAGCCTGGATCATACGAAACGCTTTTCCTAGAGCCATAAAATTGACACTTGCAATAGAATATTCCTCACATCGCAGCGAATTTCTTGCATCGTCCTACTTTTATGGCTTTTTTTTAATTATTTAAATTGTATATTTAAAAACGTATTTCGTTTATTGGCGGCATTCTTTTCAAGGTACTTTTTACATCAATATTTTTCATCTTCTTGCACAACTGAACTAATATCGTTGATGAAATTTTACGAATAACAAGTTTCACGTTACAATCAAATTTTATAATTTAAAAATCATCTGATTGACACGCAAGTTCGTAATCTACCGCCTCTAATCTGCCAATTCACTGTTGTTATTACTTGCTAAAGTATTACGTAATCTTCTGTTCTGCAATTACAGTTGTTTTCTTACTTTCCTTCAAAACAAACAGGTCACCTGATATCACCTTCGTATATGTCGATATTTATCATATTCAGATTACAGCGAGAACTTTGGATGAATGAAACGAAATTTTCGCGACAATCGCGATTCGAAATACAGCAGAGACTTCTATTAATTAATACCACGATCGAGGTGAAACCGCGGATAAAACCGGAGATCGCTGCAAAGTAACGATAGCACCTTAACCTTTGATTACGCTTCGTCTGGCGCACAACTCCACGCTGAGATTGTGGTGTATTCGTTTGCTCATTCCGCTTTCCTTCTACGATGAAATAATCCTCGAGACAAATACAGAGTGTTCCTCGGAGGGGAAGATTTTTAAACGCGTTATCAGCTTGGTTGAGCTATCTGATCGCCATCGTTTCTTCATTAGTTTTTAATTGGTTTCAGCGATATTATATCGGTGGTTATTTTTCAGAAACGTACGTTGCGGCGAATCGTGGTAAAAGGCTCGAGCTCGATAGTTGTTTATCTACAACTTGTTTTCTCTTCTTGCCATTTATATATCTTATTTACAATTCTTATTGATATACAATAATTTCATTTGCGCCTGTTTGTATTCAGAATACCTCAGAATCTGCTAAATGATTTTGTCCTCGTTGGAATCGAGTTTTATAGGAATTTCAATTTTGTGGTAGAAAGTGTTTGGTTATCCTGTGTATAATCTTTTTAGACGTCTTACGTGGTACTCTATTTTATTTATGTTGTTAATTTACGCCACTTTAAATTCCACGCAGTAGGTGCGAATAAACCGCCGGTGGACAATTACGTAACAGACCGCTTCTGTTCAGTGTTCGTGCATCTGTGAAATATCCGAATTATAAAAATGTTACGCTGTTAAACGATTAGTTCGAGTTGGTAAATAAGAAAGAAATTCGCCGGAGCTAAGAGCATAGCCATGGTTTTTATGCCGCGTGTAATTTATGTAATTAGATTTCCGTTTTAATTTATGTAATTAGAGATAAGAAATAAAAAGAAGTTTGTTTAGTATAGCTCTTTAGAGAAAAAGTAAGGATAAAGAGGATGGTACGAATAATTCCAAGTAAGAATCACGTTGTAATGCTCGGTAGATGAATCAAATCTCTATTTAAGTTCTATTTCGTTCGCTATATTCATGAAAATATGAATTGGCATGGACATCCGTAATCCGATATTATTTTCAACAGTTGCTTGTCATATTTCTAAGTTTCCAATTCCCCTTTAACGTATCGCGACGAGATTATTTCTAATTTATCGCTTAGAAAATTCTGTTTACTCGCGAGATATCGCTATCTTTCTTCCAGAGAAATATCGTGATCGTTATCAAATAGAAATATTCTTTCTCGAGATAACAAAGTCTGTACCAAAAAGCGCGCAAAACGCTATTACAAACGACGATAAACAACACCAGGTTGTAGAACTACTCGAGTAGACGGAAAAATTCAGAGAAGAGTCGCGGTCAGCGCGATTGCTCATCAGCCGCGAAATTCTACTTTGCAAAACTGGCACGTTCTATTTAATCCAACGTAACGTCCGTCATTGACGACACGATCTACTATAAATAGATTTTATCATGAATAATCCTCTGGTGTCACGCATAGTCATGAGGAGTTTACTGCTGTACGCGAATGAAATATATTGCAGACCATTTTGCTCCATGACAAATTCGTTACAGAGTCCAAGCTTTGCTCTTCGTTCGAGAAACGAGAGACTGCAGACGGTCATTAATAAGCGACCATCGAATCTTCGTTGATCCATTTTACGTGGTTGAATGGCTTCGCGGCTTTGCAACTCGTTAAGGAAATATGGGTCAGTATGGATACATATTTCGTATTTAGGCTACAAATATGCTACCGTTTATGAGCATCCGCGCGTTTCCATCGATATCGCAATAAAGATATTTGAATTTAACCAGTGCGTACGAGTTAATGACGAATTAATAATCAGAGGCAGAATTTATTACCTTCCGGGTCGTCTATCGACCTATAAATTTCAATTACACATAGAATTCTATGAAATATCGCCTTTGGACTCTGAAGTGAAAAGTTTATCCGATTAGAAATTTTTGCACGTTACTTTGTATATTATTTGGTACTTCAATTCTGTAGCTAAAATACATTTTATCAAAAATATGCCGATATCCTGATACTTTTGAAGGATAGCGTATTTAGTAGATGATCGTCGGATTAATATTTAAATTCGTATTACGTCGATTTCGTGGGTTTAATCGGTTAACGAACGGCCGACTCGAAGCTGATCCTGTAATCCGCATTAATGCAGATGTTAATTATCTTATCTGCTCCCAGAATTAAATAAGGTCTTAATCGAGCGGAAAACATGGCGGCTCGAGTTAACAGATGAGATAGAAAAAGATTTTCGAGAATCGGGGGATAAAAAAAAAGGCGACTTTGATACGTCTAGTCGAGATTAAGAAATACTTGTGCTCGAAAAATACTTTACTTTCCTATTTTAGCGCAAGATTGTGTTTTGCGGGGTACGTCGTGTTGTCGCGGTCTTAAACCTGTTATGCTAAAAATAAAATCGTTCGATCCTGAAGAGCCGCGAGAGAAACAACAACCGACAGACCGGTAAAAGCTTTCAGATCTAACGCTATCGAGTATTTGTCACTAAACTGTCAAAAAATTCAAAGAGTCTAGGTGTTAGACTCGTTAGAACTCGATCTAAACGAACTAATCTAAAAAAAGACATTAAGCTGAAAGAAGGAATTTGCCTTAAGAGACACAGAATTTTACGTTAGCCGTCAAAGAGACGATACTCGACCTAATTTCGATGTAAAGTGCATCGCTCAACCTAAAAGCCAATATTCGGTATAGACTTGGCTGAAGAGACAACGCTCAACCTAAATTCACCCTAAAATAATAAGAAATTGTAGGGTAACGTTGAAAGAGCAGTCAGGAAAGTCGAAAAGCGGCCAGGCACCGTTTATCGCTAGCTCTCGCGGCTCGTATCTGTTATACGTTGTACAACGCTCGCTCCCCCCTCCGCGACGCTCGGCGTCTCCCTCTCCCCCTCCGGGAAGCTGATTCTTCCGCGGGTAATGGCGATTGGCGACGCGTTCGGTTTAGTCGCGTGCCGAGACGCCGTGGAACGAGAACGTTTCTGGCGAGCTGGCTACGTGGAACGCGAGCGATACGCAGCGATACAAATCGGCCGGGTCTCGGATCGTCGCGTGATCTCGGCACGTAAAGCCAGTACGTTTCGTTAACCCGAGAACGCACCACGATTAACCGCGCGATTCTCAACCCGTCGTCTTCTACCTCTACCGTAGTACGATATTAGCGGAAAGTGTCGGAGGAAAGTTTTGTGACTTGTGATCCGATCGTGCGGTTTGGAAGTTGTACGTTTCCAAAGAGGAAGAGGACCGTTTGATTAAGATTTCCACTAAGAAGATTCGATAAGAGGAATCTTCAAGTTGATTTACGCGTTATACGTTCGACCAAAGACTCACGCGCGCTGTGACTCGTTTTTATCCTCCGTGAGTATTATTTGGTGATAGCAAGCGGTTAGAACCGGTCCAAAATCAACGAAATAGACCGATCATTCGACAAGAAGAAATTGCATCTCCGCGTAACTTGGTAGTCTGAAGCAAGCGGGATGATCGATGCTCAAGCTGAGCTATTATAACGATATACGTGCCAACGAATCTCCTCTAGTCTTCCAGCAACGACTCTACCGAAATAAATCTCCTAAAATTGCCAAAGATTGCTGAACGCTCGGTGAGACGAAATCCGAGTCTTGGAAAATCTTCAAAAGGGAACCTTATCTCGAGATAAGTAACGATATCTGCGCGTTACAAAGTGCCCAAAGGAGACTCGCCGAGCATTCCAAAGGATACGTGTCATCGGTGGAAGCAATCTGTCGTTCGTGCACACCGATCGATGTTACGTCGTCCGATTGAACCGTTGCAGACGGTGGTCGGTCTTGAACCTTGTCCTCCTGTCTCACAAATCGGCTCGGACGGAAAACGAACAATGATCGCGTGATCACGACACGTAAGCTAGATCGCGGAGTTATTGACGATTCGTGGCACGCAGGAATTCGTGTACGACCCGGTGTGTAGGCTCGTGCGTTTCAACGCGGCATTCCCGTGTGCCGAATGGCGATCGTGTGAGTCGCCCCGAATTACCTGGTTTGGCCAGCTTCTTGTCGGAAGCATGATAAAGACAGGCAGTGAGATCACCGTGGAAAATCGTTTATTTGGCATAGTTACGATGACCCACGCTGTGCACCTTGACACGGTGTTAATATTAGTCGCTGGTGACCTTCCAAGTAGTCTCAGACTCTCGGAATATTTGTAAACTATATGACTATAGACTAGATGCGTCAAACTTCTGTCGCACTGAAATATTTATCGAAAACAAACGGCTAAACCAGAGTATTTTTCATCAAGAAAAAATTCACACGGTCGTGTGTTTTTTTTTCGGTGGATTTTTTTTTTAAGTGAATTTTGTAAAGTGTAATGGCGCCAGCTGCCACGTTAGACTGGTCAGAACCGTGCCAGCATTGGCGTTATCCGAAATTCTGTCCGTCTGGACAGCAGAAGCATGAAAGGGCGAAGAGCGCGATGGAACTGAGCAGCAAGGAGGCGAACACAGCGTACAAAAAGTTCTGCAAGTTCCTGCGCCGGCTGAAGAACAGGAAACGTAAGTTGTCCGTCTGGAGGGCGGATGATGATCCTTGTTCCGGCAGTTGGGCTCGGTTTCGTTAGCGCGTAGTCGCGTGAGAATCGCGAAATAATATTTCGAGTCCAAGTTTCCCGCTTTCGAGAAAATGTTTCTCAATGAAATTTCTCCGAGTTCTCTTTCACAGCTCTTTTTTCGAATTTCTTTATAAAAATCGATAAAAAGAAATTCGCTCTTCGAGGTTCGATATTTCTAAGTAGAACATATTGGAAACGTTGGCGCAGCGATAGTAGCAGATCTTTTATTCCACAGAAAATAGGGCAAATCGGGGACGATAGTAACAGTTCGACTCGAGACTTGGTTTATGCAAAAGCTATTACATTTGCAACAAAAGTTCTTATACGAACTCTTTTTATAAGTTCGAGATTCGAAAATTGTAATTACATCGTCTTCCTGGCCGGTCGTCGGTGGATTTTTCGTCTTATAAAAATGACCAAAAATTGTCTAATTTAAAGTTTCTAATTGAAAAATCTTTGGATTGTTTGGTTATTGCGTATACGATGAATGGATCTCGCTTCGTAAAAATTGACAAGAACTTGTAATTGGAGAATAGAGGAGAATTTTTGAATCAGAGTGTCCTTCAGCAGCTGTTCTAAACGTTGGAGTGGCCTCAATTTTATCTGGATTATTAAAGTCCGCTAATTAGCCTTGAAATCATCATCGATCATTGACTTTGACTATCCGTAGGCGTAATATATTCGCTGTTTCTACCAAGTTTGACTGCTTTTTAATCTCGGCGTGTACACTGTACTCGGAATATTTTAAAGTATAATGAACCCAGACATTATCGATAAATTATTCAACACTGGATTATTCTTGCTTTTCAAACATGTCAGTCGCCTCGAGACGAGTTGTGTTATTTCTGACTTTCGATGGAACGAGATGCATCTTAACAATCTCCAGTTCCATCTTCTATTTGTTTCGATTAATTCACACGAATATATCGCAAAGCAGACATTTTGAAATTTGAAATGCTGTGTAGTATTTTTCGTCACACTACAAAGTACTTTTTCTAAAGAAGGAAAATTATAATAACTCGTATTTGGATGCTCGTCATTTTTGCAATAATTTTCGGCTTCGTTAATTTTCGACTGCGAATTCTTCCAAAGATTTCTACCCATTAATCTTCGAATCTCGATTTTATCGAGAAAATTATGACTGAAACGAAGATGACGCAAAAAGCTTCAACGCGATGACGCTTATGAATTTGTTTATTAAACAAAACATCTAGTCGCGTTTTTAAAAAGCCATCTGCCATTTGAGCGGGAAAGGTTAGAAACACAAGACGGATGAGTAAAGAAAGAAAAACTGTTCGACGAGAAGTAATACACCGACCCACTGACATTTATCCCTTGTTATTCGTATTTATTTTAGTTACACACATCGACCCACGGGAATTATTTTTTCATACATCAAAAGCTAGCTACATCGGCCTGACACGTTGTGGCAAAGAAAAAGGCGCAAAAAATGGAAAAAGGAAAAAAAGAAGAAAAGGTGAAATAAAAATGGTAAAGAGATTTTTTGCTTGCCGGGATGCTCGATGTATGCACCCGATCAATCCTTTTCTTCTTCGTCGCGTACCAGAGGCTCTCAACCTTTGCAAAATTGAAATTTCTTCCTGCTGTTGAATATTTAATTCCGTCACAAGCTCTTTCTTTGTATAAAACTATAGAACGTAATATCTAACGCTCAACCACGTAGAATAAAATCAGAAGAACAAAACCGCACGCATCCCTTGCGTTGAATAACGTGTCACATATGAAACATCCTCTCGCGCGAGGATAACTGACAAGCTTTGCTATAAAATCGAGACTTTCTACATCGATGATGTTTTCTATAACCCTTGAAATACTTGTACAATCGATAGAACGCGCTGCGAATTATTCGATCGATCCAAGCGCATAGTAACGCGTTTGATGCAAAGCGAAGGAGACAATACTTGTTGCGAAAGCGTTGCCTAACGTCGCTTATAAGTAGCGGATAAGCACCGATGCAGATCTAAAGTCGCGCGAAATGTGTGTTTCGTGTGCAAATCGGATTTTGCATGATCGCAAATTTCGTCGACGTTGCTTCTGAGATTTCACGCGATAAGAGATCGAAACCTGCGAATAAAGTGCAGTTTTAACACCTTGACGCGCCAATATTGCACCGATGTTGGTGTTTCAGAAGTTTTTGAAATATTCAAGCTGCTACTTCGAAACTCGTTATTTCGATAAATAGGTCTGAAATTTTTTGATACGAAGTAAGTCTACGATCCTTCGTTTCAAAGTAAACGATAAAGTTCGGAACAATACCCGGAAAATTTTTTCGCTGAAAATACTTCGAACGAATCTGAAAAGAATTTGAACGCGAATAGATCGGGACACGTCGGAAAATTTATTGTGAGATTATCTTTGTCGTAACTAATATCGAGCTAGTATATAGTCGAGAGTTAATAATTACTTACCGCGAGCTTTTTTCGATTCGTAACACCGACCAGCGCGAACTCGGTTCATCAGCGCAAATCTGCGTGTCAAAGAAAACGCGATTATTCTACCCCATGATCCTGCAATCGCTTTAGACGATGCACCGGTGAGCCAAAGGCTGTGCATCGTCTGGTTGGCCGCAAAATGTCACACGGTTGCCAGTCCCGTGCGATACGGCCAGGAAAAAGGTCGTGAATCCTCTGATGCGCGCGTAACGCGGTAAAAGGGAGGCTGACGTGTATCCGGATCCTTGGGTTGCACTTTTTGTCGCACGCTGGATTTAGCCGGCTCCGATCCAAGCGGCACTTTTGCCAGAGATCGCTGCCGGTTGACCCACTTCTCTCGTCTCCCGCGTGTCCCTAAGGATCCTCCGATAAAAACTAGGGAATAGTAATTGCCCAACTATTTCAGGGAACTACATCCCCGAAAAGAATTCAAGACCAAATATATTGCTGATACTTGCACATACTTCGTAGAGCCGAGTATAAAAATTAGAACATGCGATTTAAAATTAATATATTTATTAGAAACAAGTGTATTATTGTTATTATTATTTAGAAATTGTATATCGCGATATGTACAGAAATAACTATACTTTCTATAATATTTAACGATATTAAAACCTAATTAATACAAAGTTCCAAGTTCTTTTATACATACAGCGTTCTAATTTAATTGTCAAAAGATCCGAAAATTCTAATCTTCGCATGGCTCTCATAATTCTAAGTCTAAAGGTTTTACTTTTGAACGCATATTATTGCTTGGTTCTTCGTTATTCCTTCTTGTAATATCTTCTAAGTTCGATTCGCGCGAAATGTTGGAGCGGGATTTTTGTGCAACTGCGCGGACAGCTGCTGAATGATGCAGATCAGGATCTTGATGTACGAGCTGTCGCTATTTTAGAGCGTTAGTAATGTTTCGCACCTCGACTTGGCACTTTTCGATCAACTGGTTCGCGAGATGGAACTTCACAGTCTAATTAGGAGTTTGCTGCCACTTTGAAATAACCGGTGCTGTTTTGCGAATTTCACAGATACGTTTCGTTAGAACCAAGGTTAGAATATATCTGTCTCAAGGCCTTTAAAATTCTGTTGACGCGACTAATTTTGCATCAGCTTCTGGATACTTTAACTATATTTTAAATCATGGTACTTGAGATATTTTCGGCCATCGTAGGTCCGACATAGACATTCGAGAAAAATAAAAATTTGATGTAAAGCGTATAGAATTTGGAATATGTTTATTTTAGTGGAATTGTCTTTTTTTTGGTGTACTACTCCTTAGAAATTGAGACGGTAAATGTTTTTCGTTGTATTAGTTGTGCGGAAAGTTTCTTTCATTTTGCGAGGAAATAATCGACGCACAATAAATAAATCGTTTTTTGTTTTATATTATTTTGTCGAATTACGTACCATCCATTTTGTTCTGTTCTGAGATAAACACCGCGACATTTCACAGACTTGCTTTCACGTTTGTGCGAAGGTGCATTGTTGTAAAAAACACGTTTGCGAAAGAAAGACATTTTTCGGACAACCTAATACATTTGGAGAAAGCCAAGGACATTCCATATATTCCGCTTAAACAATCTTCGATCTATAAACTAATTGAACAAGAAAACTACAACAGTTTCGTTTCAAGATTTTTGGAATTCAAGAATTGATAATTCTTGTAAATTTGGAATAATGCGATTAATTTCTTCGATTAAAGACACCATATATATACAGATTTTGACGAAACTACACGCGATTAAAGATTAATCCAGGAAGCCAAAACTTTCTATGCATCGACCTAACGATATTCCAAAGGTCACCATTTCCTCTACAACCTCGTACGTCTCGCATTCCCTAGGAAATTACCAAAATCGTTCAACCTGAAATTTCTCCAACGATAGTCGACCGTTGGCGTTCTATTCGCCTTGAAACTGTTCGCAAACTGTTAAGAAACAAATCACAAATGCGCCCAGTTCTCTGCCGGTTTGCGTTACTCTGCATCGAAATTTGGAAATACTCTGCGCGAAGAGGGAAAGAGGTGTGACGATACGGAAGAGGAAAAGGTTAATCGAAGGGAAAGATGTTGGCGAAATGTCAAGAAGTAAATCGTGGCCCACGTGGCATGTTATCGTTTGCTGTGCCTGTTTCGATTCATCCGACGACGATAAACGCGATCGCGAGACGTCAACCGGGTTTCCGGTATGGTCGCGCGAATTTTCGGACCCGGTCGCGTTACAACGCTTGAATTATGCGGCGCGTGGTTATTTTCAGCCGCGGTTCAATGAGAAAACCGGTCTGTAAACGCGGCCCTCGCATTATCCTACGTCGCATCTTATCAAGGTTATACCTCTCACGCGCCTGCTGCTATCGAGCAATAGAATAGAATCGCGAACCGTCTAAGAATCCAACCGGTGTAAACTGTAACAGCGTTTTACTTTTTCTTTCTTTTAGGTGTTACGCAGGACAAGGGTAAAGGGTGTTTGTTTCTATCGATTACGTTCGTTGGTCCATCTCGTTTTTTGATCGATGGTAGCCTTTAGATTCGATCTTTTCGAAGTTAAAGCAATAATTTGAAGTTTTCAAGAATCGAAGATTAATTAACTTTGCGCGGTTCGAGAACTTTGGCGCTCTGTCGCATAATTATTTATCGATTAACAATATCAACGTATTGACAAGCGACTAGTTAGAGGTTATAGATTTCTCTTCTTCTCTTCAGCTTTCATGTACAAAGGATTAAGATTGCAAGAGCTCGCGCATCGCTATACAACCTCGCTACCCTTACGTTTTTAAAATGTAGCCATTCTTTTTTGACTGTAAATATTTTTGCGCAATTCGTCGGTAGATTTCCTCGTTAAAAAATGTACAGGAATAAACACGGTGTTTTTTATCGACGACGATAGCTTGCAGATTTTCCCACCGGTATAGAAATATAGAGGGAAATCTCGCGGTAAGAACGCTAGAGAATTTCTCTGGTAAACACTAATTTTCATAAATCTCCCCTCTAATTCTAGATGATTGTACGACCTTGATGGATATAAAGCAAGAGGAAGCAGTGATTTCACTGATCTCTGTTCTTATTTCTTCGTTAACTAGCCGCGAACTTCCTTCGAGTTACAAAACACTACGCTTCTTTTAATAGCCTTTTTTTTTTAATCATCTTATGAACTAACAGCTGTTACGATAATCTCCTTTATATCGAAGATCTTGCAATATTTCTCAAGATCTCAAGGTTACGTAGTCTTCTTTTGGTGAAACAAATGGATAGATAAAAAGAACAACAAGAGGAATTCGATCATACCATAGTGCTATATCCTCCGATTTTATTGCAAATTTAACGTTGCCTTTATAACGTTGTGTTTTATGCAGACTTTCAAATCTTTTCTTATTACGTTCAAACTGTACGAAAAATAGTACAGTAAATTTTTAATAATCTCGACATCTCCAGATTCATCGTCGGATGCTTTTTATCGTTTATCGTCCAAGTAGATAGTAAATATTTTGGAGCTCAGCTCAAGGCTTTTTTGTTTTCTTTTTACTGTATGCAACGACTCTGTTTGTTTTCAACGAACATTGCTTCGATTCTTATTCGTCGAACGATACAGCTCAATGGTTGGGCGTTACAAACGTAACGAATGGTTAACGACGAGGTTAAAGCGCGAAAATTCTCGGCAAGATTGTTTCGTCTTCGAACAGGGAACGGTCGTTTTCGATGCTGACTTTTCCGCAATAAAACCGAATGGACGATCGCGCTATTTCGGATCGTCGCGCTATTTTCACGACGACGCGGCTATTTCGACTGTGTGCTGCGACTCCTTCGATGTTGTGTTGTACATTCTTTCGTGTCTGACCCGGTGTTGATGCTCCCCGAAATCGTTTTCAAGTTTGAGGCCGCGCAGGATGTTGTTCGGTTCGAAAACTATGCATCGAAAATCGATACAATGGGAATAGTGGAACAGGATTCTAGAATTTCTTTTTTAAGTAGGATTTTACATTGTTTACGGTGATCAACTCGGAAATAAGAGCAATGAAACAAAATGACGATGATTTCAATTGATAAGATTCCGACGAATTCACAGTTCACATTAATCGTTATTGCTGTAATTGAAATATTTCTATTTCGTGCTTAAATTATAGTCGAACTGTAACTTAATAATAAATCATAACTTTTCAATTCCTCATCTACTTCATCTTTCTATAAATTTTCTTCGATCTTCTAGCTACACGTATTATATTGGGTTGGCGACTAAGTGATTGCGGATTTTGTCGATACCACCTAATGGCAAAATCCGCAATCACTTAGTTGCCAACCCAATGCATCTAGTCTTCTAAGTATTAACACGTAGACTTCTATTTAAAGTTCATTGACTGTGAATTTTGCTTATTATTCACTCCCACGTGGCACACAGTTTAGCTTTCGAAAATATGTTGAAAAAATATAGCGAGATTCTGTTGAAAAAATACTTTTCCTAAACTCACGTAATCAAAGTTGAATATGAACGAATGGAATATGAATTTCATGAAGTAATTGTCGTTCCATAATGGATCATTTATTTTATTAGAAATTCATCGTTGATTCTCATACTTTTGAACGCAGATACGCGACATACATTTATTAAAAAATAAAATTCTTCAACCATTTTATAACGCATTTAATACTTCGTAACGTTACCATCGCGTAGTTCAAAATATTGAAAATCTCCTCGTCTACAATTGTTTACAGAGTTTAAATCATTCGATTAATTTCCTGGTACGAGCAGTCTCACGTGAACTTACGTAGCAGTCAACGTGTTAAGCAATCATAACTGATTCATAAAATTCTTCGAATAACAGAACCTTCAAAAACTATAGCACCGAGCATGAGTCCATTGCTTCGTAGAATCAATTTACTATTTCATCTTTCCTTTATTTTTCTTTTTTTTTTTATACGACTCCAAATCGTTACTATACCTTCTTACTTTCTACTTGTACTTTACCATTCTGGTTTTCGATTGTTTCTATGGGCGGTGTGATGTATAATGCAGATAGAGATGGCAACAAAGTCACAACTGTGGTGGCTACACCTGGTGCGGGTCCAGATCGTCCCCAAGAGATCTCCTATACAGACACTAAAGTAATCGGCAACGGCAGCTTCGGCGTTGTATACCTAGCGAAACTATGTGACACGGAAGAACTGGTCGCCATCAAAAAAGTTCTCCAAGACAAACGATTTAAGGTAAGAGAAACATGAAATTCTACGATAAATAATTTCTTAATAATTTCACCGGTACGACAAAAACTAAACGCGTATTAACCGTTGAATTAATAAAAAACAAATTCGCAGATCCTCTGGCGTTTCTGACTACGCCTTGCAATTACAAAATAACGTTCAACTTGAAATTGAAATTCGACCGATCGAAACTAGCCGTCGTTCGTACCTGGATTTAACGATCGGATTGACCAATTTGTATTTTTCTATAGTAAGAAATTAGCAGAAATTATAGTGGAGGGAACGGGCGAAGGTCTGGATAGAACGAACAGATTCTTTTTCTGCCTGTTGGAAATATATAGGCTCTATGAAAGCTAGAGATCATTTGCCAACGCGTATTATAGTAATTCGTGGATTCGAGGTAGCTCCGATTCGGAAACAGAGGGTCTGCGAACACAAGCCTATACTTAAAAGTAAATTCTCATTTTTTAATCCTGGAATACGTTTACAAATTCTGCTGTATCTTTCTATAGTTTTTACCTTTGCTCGATGGTCGTAGAGATAAAACTGAAAGGAAGGAAATTGTACGAGTAAAGATAAATTATCGTTGCTCGATAGAATTGTTTAATTCGTCCGATCCGAAACGACCGAATAATATCGTCGTATTTACGCATCGATAAAATTAGATTTATGTTTTGCGAGATTGCAGTGTTTGAGAAACGATAATCCACGACCTCAATCTCCGTATTAAATCTCGGGAATGTAACAACAAACGTGCTTAACAACGATTCTAATCGAAGATAAGAGAAACACCGTCGTCGCGACGAAGTAAACACGAACGAGGAACTACGTGAATTAATCAGATTTTCCCTTCCTTTTATTTATAGAACAGGGAGTTACAAATCATGCGGCGTCTCGAGCACTGCAACATTGTAAAACTGAAATACTTCTTCTACTCCAGTGGCGATAAGGTAACTATTTATTAAGATTCTTTTTAACGATAATTCCGTACACTCGATTGAAATTTTGAACGTTGAAGCAATTATTGTTGGACGTACGATCTACTCCATAAGAAAGTGGATTTTTCTTTTCACGCAATTTTTTTTATTCGAACGTTTCTTGCGTCACGCAAATTATTTACCCTTGATTCTTTCTCTCTCTCTTTTTTTTCTTCTTTTTCTTCAATTATACTCACGATATACAGATATTCCCTAAAAGTATTTGGATAGTAACAAAATTTAATCGTACAATGATATATCTGAGTTAATTACGAAAGAATTGAGGAGTACAAAGGAAGAATATGATGTCGTATTTTGTATCTTTTTTCCTTTTTTTTTTTTTTTTTTTTTTTTTACAGGAAAGTAGTTTTAAAATTCGCTCAATCCCGCGTTACCAAATTCATGCTCGAAGCTAAACGAGATTTTTTATCCTCTTCGAAATTTCTTAAACGTTACATTAAAATATCGTTTGCTTTAATAATTACATATAATTTTGTCGAACATTTTGAAAAAAAAAAAACAAACAAACGAATTTAATTGATTTTTTTTAATTGATCAGTTTGCTACTGTTCGAATACTTTTGGAATTAAATGCAGTAGAGCGATACTTCTGATTTCTCTCGAATGATACACAATGATACAAAACGCCAAGTATTCATTGTTAGTTTAATGCATGCGACGTTGTTGTGTTATTTTGTAGAACATCTTAAACGCAACTAATCCAGTTTTTCATGTGGACGTAAGTGAACAAGAGAGTACCCAGTAGTTTTGACGGAGAGGTCCTTTTTTTGAGAGAATTTAGGCAGTTCCGCTTACACGTAGACAGATTAACGACAAAAAAAACGATAACACGTTTTTGTTGTTATGTGTCAGCCGCGAACATCGTAGAACACTAAATACGAAGTCTATAGTCTGAGTCAAAGAACCTCGTTGCTCAAGGCCGCCAGCCCCATCACCAATCATATTGGAAACTCTACCCTCACCCCTACGAATCATAGTTTGGTTCCACGTGTGTTGCACAGTGTCAATTATTTCTGGAATTTTATTTTTTCTAAATAGACTGATTTTATCTAGAGATACGGTACGATGCAAATGTTTTAGGCCACCTATGATGATAGCCAGCTTTATTTATCGTTGCATTTATCAATCATATTTTTAGACAATATTTAGAGGCAGAGGAGGAATATTAGGAAATTAGAAAATTGCGTTCAGTTATTGCCTAGATGTTATAAAACGCGTGTTTAGATAGATTTAAGGCGAGCTATCGATCAGAACGAAGGAAATGAAAAATATGATTTATTTGAAATACCGAAAACAAAATATCGAATAGCACAAAATAAATTTCAATTATTGTTGAAAAATTATTCGACTAACTAACTAGATCTAAGAAACGGTGAAATACTGTTATTATCTTTTTAAACAAATTATCGATAATTCTTGAATTAAAGATCTGCTCGAAGAAGCAAGGACAAATCTAAAACGACATGGAGAAATTAAAAATACGAAAAATTGTTGTTCGATGGGTGGCCTAAAACTTTCGCACGGTACTTTATAATCGTTGTTCTTGTTTTTTTCTTAACTTTGAGTAGTGGAGTGTATCCTTGAGTGACTATATTTTTGATTCAAGCTGTAGTAGCTAACGCAGCTTGACTAGTTATAGAAAATAATCTTCTGGAGTTGCGTGTGCACGGTTCAAAGGCACTTCGCGTAAATCGTCATGTAAAATTCATGCTGATCGATTTCTATGATGAAACAAGCAACTAAGCCGCGCGAAAGAATTTACTGTCGAGTCGCGTGTGCCTTTGAAACGGTACACCTTCGTATGTCGATGATGTAGATTCGTACTAACAGAAGACTTTGCGGATTTCTTTTAGAAGGACGAGGTTTATCTGAACCTAGTGTTGGAATACATACCTGAAACTGTGTATAAAGTCGCTCGGCATTATAACAAAAGCAAGCAAACCATACCGATAAATTTCATTAAGGTAAGCTGAAAATTACAATAATAATCGTTGAACCACTACCGCAAGAGGTTCTATACATGACGTAATAATTTCAAATAGAATACAGCATAATTGTCAATTCATTAAAAAATAAATAACCAAGACATCTTTAATTCAAAAATATCATTATTTTAATCAACCGTAATACACCAACTCATACATACAATTCGAACTCGTTTCATTCTACAGAACGACGTGTCATAGATTGCAAAATTACTCGATCTTACATATAATCATATGACACACAATAATTATCCATAATTATTGATAGACGCAATTAAACCGTAGACTAACTAAAGCTTTCCTCGTATTCGATTCACCAGTCGCTATGATCAGAACATTTTTAATTTCGTGCATAACATTCTAATATCATTTTTTGTAATATATTTCCAGTTGTATATGTATCAACTGTTCCGCTCTCTGGCATACATCCACTCGCTGGGGATCTGTCACAGGGACATCAAGCCACAGAATCTACTCCTGGACCCAGAATCCGGTGTCTTGAAACTCTGTGATTTTGGCTCTGCTAAACATCTGGTCAAAGGAGAGCCTAATGTGTCTTACATCTGTAGTCGTTATTATCGCGCACCCGAATTAATCTTTGGTGCTATCGATTATACCACGAAGATTGGTACGATTACTTATGTATTATTTTTATTGTTAATATCGTTCAATTCTGGTTAATTCATTGAACGGGGTACCGTAGACTGTTTCATGTCCCTAGCAGAATACCAGTTTGGTTAATTGTAAATGAAAGGTTCTTTAACCTTCTTTGAACGTTCGAATTTTATCAGCTTAAACTACGCACTCGAAGGTATTTTAGTAAATTTTTATAAAATCTCTTACTTGTTCGATACGCGCGAAAATCATTCCAAATTTGAAAAATATTGGAGCGTGTAAAAACGTAGGCTATACACGATATGATGTAGAAGCGCGTAAAATATCCAAAGTAAAACGGATTGCTATAATAGAATTCTGGATATTTGAAAGTTTGAAAGTCACAATGTGGAACGTCAAAACTATCCGACAGCCGCAGCGTGAAACGTTAAAGGCAGTGCGTATCGCAACAGAAAATCAAGAAGACGACTTTACCTATATCCGGAATATTGATTAAATAGAAAGGACAGCAGCCAGTCGTTTCCGTAGCCTCGACTCGTACAGATCTAAATACATTGTATCTGTAGAATTGTATAGAATGTATATAGAATGCACGTAGCATGGACAAAGAATCATGCAAGAGGAACAGAATCGACCCCGTAACAGTATTTGCGGTTCTATTTAAGTTCCGTTTTTTTAGTCATGCTTATGAAAGTATGAATTTGCATAAACATCCGCAGTCTATTTATTACGTTAAAGATTGAAAGATTGGCTGGCAATGCGTCAAGGCATTTTACTTATACGAATATGATAAACTAGAAAGAAATATGGCACGAAACGAATTATATATAAAATAAATATAAAATATGAAATACAGGAAAAAGGAGGGACAGAAAATAGAAAGATTTATTTTTTTCTTTCGTTTTTATGTTCAATTAAAAAGTTTTATCGTGTTTACAGATGTGTGGAGCGCAGGCTGTGTGGTAGCTGAATTGTTGCTCGGCCAACCGATATTTCCCGGAGATAGTGGCGTAGATCAACTGGTCGAGATCATCAAGGTGCTAGGCACACCTACACGCGACCAGATACGTGAGATGAATCCCAACTATACCGAGTTCAAATTTCCACAGATTAAGGCGCACCCATGGCAAAAGGTAGCCTATCATCCGATCTACTCGTTGTATTATGCGCTCTTTGTGCGCTACACGTTAGACTGTCGAGACGGCTTTTCGTGTAGCTCGTCTAATTTCGTAACTGCGTACTGCGTACATGTTTGGCGGTTTCGTGACTAACGGGGGAAACAGATGATCTGGTGTGCTCTGATTTCAATGATTTAGAGAATTTATAAGAATAGTTGGTCTGCCGAGAAACAACATCGTTTGCATAGATATTCGGTAATTTGCCAAATTTCATTTTCGTTAGAAATTATATCTCGGAGGAGTAAAGATATTTCATTTAAAATTGAAATGTCCATAGCGTAGAAAAAGAGAAAAATATAATATTTAAATCAGTGCACACTCTTCACATGATCCCTTTGTAAGGGAAACATTATTGGATTAATAAGCCTTTTGTGACCACATTGTGCGAAAAAAATTGTAAAGAATAGCGATGAAATCGTTGAAGGGTAAGGCCTTGTTCCGCAGTCTTGTTCCTTCTAACTAACAAATCGGCTCTAATCACATTCATCAACACATGGTTACTCGTGGTTACAGTTTATGCTTCAACGAATGAGTGGACTAAAGTGTTCCACGGAGCACCAAAAGATTAGAGTAAGTGGTCCCCTGTTCAAAAAGCAATGTGTCTTTATCATTTACTGGCTGGCAAATATTCCTTTTTTTTCTCTCTAGCCCGTGATATTACTAACCAGTATAACCAACATTTTCAGCATCTGAAACGGTAAGAAATAAGCTGGATACGATGCTCAGTTACCGCTGTGTCGAACGGAGGACGACGAGCCTCGACGATCGAAAAAAACCACCTTCATTTCGATTCTTCGCATCACAAATCGCTCGACGTGCATCTTTTCTCGAACTCATGTGTAATATCCATTTTTCTATCGCATAATCATCATCATCATCATCATCATCATCCGTGTTACTAACTTTTTAAATAGAAACAGATCTGTTCAAAATCTCGGTGTATCACTTACTCTAATGTTCTGGTGGTGAACAAAAATACTTTTCACTGACTTGAAAATGGTATGCAATTATTCTTTTCTTTTTTTTCTTTTCTTTTCGTTTCATCTCTTTTCTTTTCTCTCTTGTACATTGTAAAGAGCGACAACAGATTGTCTGCGAAACCGACTTACTGTTTGTAAGATCTAAATTTATCATCTCTTTCACTTTCACGCACTGCTTTTGTGCCTGCCGAATATCTTATTGATACGATTTTTATGGATCGTTAATTTTATGTATCAAACGATCTTCCTCTGTACGAATGATATTCTCCTGGAGTAAACACATTTTATTAGAGAACAGATAAAAGCGGTGAACATCGAACGAATCTGACTTCGTCTCCCGAACGGTCAGCTCCTCGGGTGGATAAACTTTTATACGCGAACAAATACCAAAACCGAAGCAGTTCATCACTACTAATACCGATTGTAATACACCTAATATACACCGATCAGATACGAAACTTCAAACGAACTTGTAAGCGGAACGTATTGCTGCCGTTTTTTATTGCTTTGTGGTATAGGATTTCATTCAGTTTGTGCTGCTATGCGATTTCTTATGGTGGAGGTGAAAAGTTTTTTTTAAGTCAAGGCTACTTCCTGATCATCCACTTTTTCGCTATAAATCTCTTATAAAAATATACATTTGCATGAACATGCATAATCTAATATGTGAGTATATTGAGACTACTTAACTCTGAACAGACGAACAAAATTTCTTGCCTCTACTGTAAAATCCTCGCTACTATAAAAAGTGGGCAAGTCCCGAGGAATAATTTTTTCTTTTGTTAACGAACCTTCGTGCAGTAACAGAAATTAACATCGAGAAACAAGATCATCTCGAGATTTCTCCTTGTTAGCCACTGATTAACCACGAAAATTTTACCAGGACAGATTGAAACTAATGACGACGATGATTACAGGTGTTCAGGGCACGTACGCCTCCGGAAGCGATGGAGTTGGTCGCTGGACTTTTGGAGTACACGCCATCCGGCCGGATCACACCGTTGGAAGCGTGCGCTCATCCGTTTTTCGACGAACTTCGGGAGCAGGGGACTCGATTACCAAATGGGCGAGAGCTTCCCCCTTTGTTTAACTTTACAGAGTACGAGTTACGAATTCAACCGTCGCTAAACTCTATCCTAAAACCGAAGTACATGCAGACTTCGGAAAACCCTGGAGGCCAGTCGGAACCGGTTGCGGGGAGTAGCGGTAACTCTAGTGATAATAACGTGAACACCAACACGCTGTCCTCTTCAAAGAACACAGACCCCGGCCAGTCGAACATGGCTTAAGCTGCTTTCTATTTTTAACGTTTAATTAAACAACAAACGATAGAAAACACGGCGAGAGAGTGAGAAAGAGAGAGGGGCGAGGGAGAAAGGGAAAGAGAGGATGAGAGAAGGAGAAAAAGAGAGAGATATAACGATAGAAAGAGAGGAAGCGAGAGTGAAAAAGAAAGGAAAAGTCAAGAATTCGCGTGTTAGAAACTAGCCTTAAAAGAAACGAAAAAAGAAAAAAATTCAAGTACGGTATAGCAAGGACGAAAGAAAAAAAAAAGAATAGAAGGAAGATCGATATTCTTCTGAGGAGGATGTCCATAGACGATATAACATACACATAACACAAAGAATCCCCAATTGTACATTTTTTTGAACTCTATGCAAATGGCGATACCAGTGTGGTATTTTAAGCTTTGTTCGCTTGAAACACGAACGACGAAATATTATAGGATTATTAAATAAAGAAGATGAATAGTTCCCCTCTTTATAACGATTTCGCCTGAGGACACCTCGAATTCTGAGTGGCGTGTGCGAACGCTTGATTGCCACCTTATTGCCAAAAACAGCATAACAAACAATTCAATTCAATGTATATATATGTTATAGAAACTGGCTCGTAACCTCTTTTAATTGATAATTGCTATAAACAAAGAAAGAAAGAAACAAAACAACAAAAAAAAAAAAGAAAGATAATAACGAACGCGAACTTTTTCTAGTTGAAGAAAAACCAAACAATGTGTAATCTATGATACACTATGTCTAGTAGCGCGTTACGTTGCTTGCCTCGTCGTCATCTCATAATTCGACAACACACACACACACACACACACACACACACACACACACACACACACACACACACACACACACACACACACACACACACACACACACACACACACACACACACACACACACACACACACACACACAAAACAGATACACGATCATCGCGATTATTAAAGAGATACAAGAGCCACCTGCCTTTTGACACGGGCTTCGACAAATTTTAGTGATTCAAGGAGAAAGAGATCGCTAGATTCTCAGCTTTCGCGAAGAACAGTATGGGTAGGAACCGAGACTCGAACGTTTCCTCTTGAATGCGTAACAACGAAGTGGAAAAAGGGAAATGACGAATGCAATACTTATCATTATATTGTATTAAAGAACACGCATGTTACATAGATAATATTCTTATTGTGTTCAAGATTCAAACGCCGATCGATGCTGTCGCAACTGATAGGGAAATTTTCATGCGGAGAATGTCACGATTGAACATCAAACACATACACATAAACACACATGTTAGTAATTTGCGTGCACAATCTCTATCTATCGTAAGACGAATTTCCGCGACGTGAGACATGCTGCGTATACCAGCACAATTAGCAGAAAAAAAAAGGAGAAAAATATGTCGGAATACGATCCTCTATTTAATGAATGAATTAACTCGAGTACACTATTTGTTACGGATTTAATCGTCGTGCGATTATCATTATATATTTCTGTCGTTGGTCTTACCGAATCCTCGGCTTCACCGAGCGATATTTTTCACCATACGCGACAAAGCTCTGCGCATCAGAGAGCGATTTTCTTTTTAAATGATCACAACAAGTTGTTTTTTTCTTACGCCTGAAGTGCTTTAGATTTTCGACAAATTTCGAATGTCCTCTTCTTTTTCCTGTATCAGCGTGTGAACGACAGACGATAAAAAAGTAAGAACAAGATTTGTAAGCAAATTATGAAGTTATCCTTTCGTGCGCATCACCATGCATACTTTGTATGCCGGCGAGAGAGAAAGCGCAGTCGTACGAGGCCTCTGAATCGCTTCGATCGAGATTGTTGAACCTTTTTTAATATCTAGATCGCTGTCTCGTCTATGGTAGTCTTAGAGAATTGTAAGACGAAAGAAGAGGTGTACGAAGGAAATTTGTGCATTTTGCGTGATGAATTTCAATTCTGCGGAACGGTAACAAAACGAAAGAAAAGAACCCCTGAACCCTTCCGGGCATGTCGCGCGTGACCTAGCCGCTATTTTGCACGTTTCTACATATCATATCGCGCCGCAAGAAATCACAAAAGAGAGGCTGCCGATGAAAGTCCATACCGAACGATCATTTAGTTCCTTTCTTTTTTCTTTTCTTTTTCCTTTTAGAGAGAGGGAAAAGACGAACGTTGATTAAAAGAACAGGGAAAACTAAAAAGAAAGAAAAAAAAAATAGAATGGTAGAAGAGTGAGAACGTGGGAGGAAGTATGAGTGGGAGAGTGAAAGGGACAGCAAGCGAGTGAGAATGGGAGAGAAAGAGAAATGCTAGGACATTTATGTCAGAGTTTTAATGAACGTTGATATGATGTAGATTACGTTTTTAAATAATTAACACGGACGGTTTCCTTCGTTACTAGCTGAACAGTTAGGTGAATTTATCGATTTCGTTTTTCCTCTAGTCTAAACACGCGAAAACGGAGGAAAATACATGAGATTTTTGATACACGATCATGAAAGTTACGAAGACGAGTTTTTGCGTTCTGACGACTGAAGGATAATTTGTCGTTTTTGCGTTGAAGAAGAAAAAAACAGGATGTTCAGATATGTGTCGATCGTGGCACTTTTAATAATGGTGGTATCTTTCCAGCGCTTACTCGCACATAAATCCATACGTATTAAGTATATGCTAACATAATGGTCGCCTCTTCGTTTTTTGTTTAAAATTATACAATGTATTATTTAAATAATTATATAACGATTCGTTTCTTTCAAAGTTTATGAACCTCTACCTTTGATCACCAAAAACTCCAAGCGTACATTGGAGATTGCATAGGCGCCATTAGTTCTGCGTTTGCTTAATAATTGAGTCATCATTTTTCCGCCGTGAGATAACGGATCGCTTGAAAGAAACATTAGGCAAGCTATATAGCTGTCGAGGACACCTCAAAGGAGCTCGAACAGATTACATAAGCATGCGATATAGTTTTCATATATGATTGAAAAGAAGAAATATGTAATTATTGTAGATTTAAATTATTTATGTGTTCAGGCAGCAGCTGGCTTGATGTATCTTCGTTCTCCTTGTCGACCGACATCTTGAAAAAAAGGAGACGTGATATCCGTGCGTAAAAACAAGAGGAAGAATTATCGACCGAACAGGTTCGAACGGAGATTATTAATTTTGATCTTCCTGACCGACAAGAAACTGAACAATGGTCGTGAATCTAACTGTGAAAAGTAGAACGAAATAAAATAGATAAAGAGGAAACAAAAGTAAAAAAGACGAATGTGAAAAATTCATGGACAACCTGAGGTATAAATTGTTGGTTAATTGTCGTGATTATTCGATTAATAAAGAAATTCATCGATTTAGTTCTAATCCAGTCTTTCTCGTATTGTACGATTTTTCGTGCTTCGAACATTATTTCGTCACTGTTTAGAGAAGGCAGAAAGACAATTCGTAGTCTGAGATGAAGGAACATATGATTATCATGATATGAGAATCATATATGATTAAAGGGATGAAATCCACGATAAATTAGGTGAATTAAATTTGTATTCCGTGCAATTACTAGTGGATGGATACCGACATTTTCTTATTTTGCCTCGTATTTGTTTTTGCTTCTTTCGAGAGACTCTCGCGTTATTCCATTACAAACATACACGCAAACATACATTACACAGACATTTGCAACATGTAGAAAAATCATCAGGTGAGGGAAGAGCCCATGTAAAATACTGAAAGTCTATATATATAAATACTTACATATATGTGTGTGTATATAATATACATATACATACGTATAGGTATATACATATAATACGTGCATACGATTCTATTACGTATATGTGTGTACATCTATATAAATATGTAGATTAATTTTTAACGATAGCAGTTAACGATATTGCTGCATTGTTGTAAAGAGAGAAAGAGGAGCTGAATGGAAGATGCGCGTGAGAGTGTGAAAGAGATGGGAGTAAATGAGAGTGACATGGAGGGAAACACGATTTAGACGGAGAGAAAGAGGAAAAAAAAAATGATTAATTGACTCTTCGAGAACAACTATATTCGTCGTTTGCCTGACATTTTCATCACCGTTACCACTACAGAGACCACCAGTTTTTTGTTCTTTTCTTTGTCTTATTACTATCATCATGTCGCACCGTTTCGAATCACCTAGTAAATAAATTGTAATAATTGTGTAAAGAAAACAAATTAATAAAGTAATTTAATATGTATATATATGCATATATGTATGCGTGTGTGGTGTGCATATGTATATACGTGAGAAAAAGGGAGCGAGAGAGAAAGAGAAAAAAAAAGAAGTTAACTCGCAAGAGGTATACGTATATTTAATCGCTGCTGTACCGATCGAGCGAGATTTAGCGATGGCTTTCTGTCGTTAATTAAAGCCACGAATCAAATATTTTGCGTTCGATTCGATGCTTTGGACGAATCATAAATATCATAAATATATGATATCCTTATCGAGTGTCTCTGTGGAACAGAAATGGTTATCTGATCATGTACGAAGAATTGGAAACATCCTTTGAGAACCACTGAGCTTCGAACATGGAATTAGAGATTGTCATTATTGTCACGGGCTATCCCTGATGCTCCGGTAGCTACTTCTATTTGCAAAAAAAAAGCTACTACTATCTTTCCGCTGATTCCACGGAAATTCCAAGATGGACCATTAATCGTTCGTATTATTCACGAGAAGCAAAAAAATGAAATCGAGAATTCTATTCGAATTGCACGTTTTGAATGATCGTGGCTAAAGTAGCGTAGTTAAGCACTGTATATGTCCGATATTGTACGCTTGATGAACAGCAAACGCTTGAATTGCGATGAATTGTAGTTTATTGTTACGATTAGACTGCGGATTTTTATGCATTCCTACAGAGTTTTAAAGATACAAAGAGATGCATAGAATGCATACAATGTACCGAAATATAGAAGGCATTCAAAGTAGTAAACTCGTTGTAATTTTTAATGGGTAAAACGAATCTCTATTTAAGTTTTATTCTTTTAATCGTGTCCACGAGAAAGGAAACAAGCTTGCATAAAAGTTGCAGTCTAGTTACGATCATTTCCGATTTCGTACCGTTTCGTTTTAGTTCTTCGTATCGTACGAACTACGACGGTGGTGAGTAATCGATTTAATAGCAAAACGAGGGCAAGAAACTCTGTATCTGTAAATTCATTTCGCTGCGGAGCGTATATATATATATATACATATATATATATATGTGTGTGTATATATATATATATATATTATCACGATATTTTTAAGGACAAGTATGTTTTTAAATTATAATGGTGATTCATTTAATACGAAATTCGTCAATAAATAAACGAATTATATTTGCTTCCGTTTTCGATTGGTTCGAGTGGATCGTAAACGAAAAAAAAAAAAAAAAAAATTGTATTCTTTTTTTACGAGTAATTTCGTTTCTACACGAATGTAAAGTTTAAACGAACGACGCAATAAAAATTTCGTATTAAACTTCACGTGTTATAGGCTCAATGTTATCAGTACTCTTTGTAATCCTGAGAAACTAATCTCATTTTCTAACGTGTCTCTTACGTTTATCGTGTAACATCTTCTTTCGTTACAAATAATTACAAGTGGAATTAAAATGGCAAACAGCCGTACGATACAATTTCCGATTATTAACAATTTCATTGATAAACGTGGCACCATCGTTCGAACATTTCATCGAACCTATTTACGAGTATTTTTTATTAGTAAACATGTTTTCGTATGATTTCCGATACATGCGACTAATTTAAGAGGCTGATCAACTAATTTACGCGATTCCAAAATCCAAATTCCGATATTTGGTCGGTTCTGTAATATCTTCGAAGAGACGACTAAGTTGTACCTATCACGCCCTAACAAGAAAATAGTCTATCGCAAGATCCGAGCTTGTACTTCATTCTAAATGACAACTGTTCTAGACGTTCCACTTTCTCTGGTCCATCTTCGAAACGTACTCGCGTAGTCGCGTGACAACGAGTCACTATCCGTACTCCTGATTCGTAGTAGTAGAACTAAAATAGTTAAGACTTTAATCAGCACGCATCCCTTTTCCGATCTCGATCACGAACAGTCGTGCATGTACATAAGGATGAAATTGAGTCCCTATTTTACGTCGTTTAACTCTCAATTGATACGATTGGGATATAGGTGACCAATAATAGCTTGGATCGAGTGGCTCGATCATAAAGCACTTTATCTTAATTTCTATTCTATGACATTTATTGCGTAAAATACGAAATATAAATGGACTCTCTATGGATAAACTGCGTCGTTGATCGATGAGCGTCTTCTCTCTAACTTTGTATTTTCAACGAACAAGGTCTCGGACGTTTTGGTTAACAAACGAATTTTATACCGTGGTAAAGATATTCGGTTCGGTATTACGAAACAATTAGGTTTGAACACGATAAATTAAAATTTAATTTCACTAAGGAAAAGTGACCTAACTGAAAAATCCAAACTATTATCGGGCTCGTTCGAGACTCAACGGTATCGATCGAGAGTTAGCATAAAGCTTTTTTAACGACGATCGAGAGGAAAAGGTGAACCGACGAAGCCGAGTCTTCGAGACTTTTTAGTGGAAAATTTTAAAGACGGACCTTACGACACACACACGATCGAATTTTTATAAGCTTTTTACTTTTGCACCACACTGGCGATTCTGTCCGTACCACTTCCACGCGTTTTACCTCCATTAAAGGTAAGAAGCGACGAATCGAGAAGGAAAGAGTCGAGGAGAGTAAAAACCATCGCAGTCGATCGATATTTAAAGACACTGCTACTATTTTCGCAGTTAGGGACAGCGATTTCGAGAGATAGGGAGATATTTTTCGCGAATAGAAAGAAAAAAAAAAAAAGAAGCAGTGGCAATATAAGTAGTAACGTAACGATAATATCTCTCATTTCTACGATGTATGTATAGTCAAGGATATAGTCGAAACACGTACGTGTTCTCGCACGATTATTATCCCTCTGAGATCGCCCTTTGTACAAACCTTTATTTCTCCCGTGTATCCATACGCTTGAAGTACTCGCTTGTAGGAATCTAACCATAGGACATCCTCTTCAGAAGTATATATACTATAAATATGTATAATCTATATACCTTACTGACCTGCCCAGGAAAGAATCGACCATTAGTTTCTCACCTTCCACGGAGAAAAACGTTCCTTGGCGTGGATCGTTCGCGTTATTCTTGTAAAATTTTTCTTTTCTTTTACTTCCTTTTCCCATCGTATCGAACGATAGCCGAATTCCACGATACTCGGGAAAAGGCGGTTATTCGATTTTCCGAATGAGATCGGGTAACTATTCTCGCGTGGTATTCACGCCAGAATCGAGTTCCATGCGGAAGACTCGTAGGCGATCGTCCTACGCGATTCTCTTCCCCGACTGTATCGCTCTCTATCAAGACTTGCTGTACTTGATTCGATCACGTGGCGAAATTTTAGCGAAAGAATACGACGAACAGGTGTATAGAAAGTAGAGACTGTGTGTTAAGACGAGAACGAAACGCGAAGAAAACGACGAGAGTATGATGAGAACGGTGGGACGAGGAAGAGGAGGGACGGGTGCAAACGTACAGTTGGTCGTAGCGCGGAAAGATAATAGTCGTGCAATGACGTCGATCAGAGATCGTACAGTCGTCTGTGAAATGAGTGCTTAACCCCTTCCGGTATGGTCATGTACTATAGTCGTACACTTAAGCCTGCGAGCCAAGTATAGTCGCGGATGTGCTTTTGACGAATGTTGACTGTAGTCAAAGGTCTCGCGAGACTTCTCATTGACTACAGTTCGCTCTTCTAGGTTTATACGTCGGGTAAGATTCTATGCTGCCGTCGTTTATAGTCACCACGATGGTCGCTTGTTTCGGGTGACTGTAACCTTATCGTATCAAGTACAGAACACGTACCGGCTACGGTGACTTGCACGTGCGACTCGAGTCCTTAAGTCGATTATAGTCGCTGATCTGTTACCGGCACGATGAGTGCAACCGTTCACCCTTACGATTATAGTACGAAATTAAAGTCTTTCATCTAAGTTAACTCGTCGGCTATAGTCGACGGTCCCTGCGTACTTATATACTTTTCGACTGTAAGCCGATTATAGTCGGCCGCCATTATACGCTTACTTAAGCTGCAAGTTAAGTATAGTCAGCGGTGAAGCGCATATTTAGGACGTTGTTGACTATAGTCATACTCCCGTGCTTTGAATCTCGAGAATTGCGCGCGACGATTATAGTCAGCAAGCCGGTACGCTTTTATATTCGCTTGCCGACTATAGTCGGCCAACCATCGTGAGCACTAACCAATCATTCATCGATACTATAATAGAACTATAACGACTCGGCGAGCTCTAGAAATCTCGTTTTTACTATACATACTCTGTAAAGTAAGCAGCAAGAGGAAGAAAAACGTCCATAACGCACTATTAATCATCGACAGCACCGTTCACACCAGCGATGAGCCGTAAAACGCCATACCGAGAGGGTTACTCGTTACTCACGATTATAATAGGAAAAAAATTGTGTTAATATATATATACATATATATCATATATATATATATATAGATAATTTGTGAAATGGAGGAAGAAGAGAATCCGCGAATGTACCAAATGTGGTTAACGTGAGCGATTCGAGGAAACGAGGAGAAGAAAACGAAGCGGAAGAGAAAGGGAGTAGCGTAGTTATTAAAAAAATTAAGACAACTTGCCGATCCGTGAAGGATCATGGCGGGCGAGGAGAAGAGAAAAAAATGAAAAAAAAAGAAAAAAAAAACGAACGTGTGGCTGTGTGCGAGCAAATCGGAGTGCCTGATGCGTGTGAGCAAAAAGAATACTCGTTCGATGGAGAAATAGAGTGGGAGTTTTGAGGGGGGAGGGGGGACGAAACCCAAGCATGTATATACATATACATGTATGTAATGTATAAAATAACAGAGCGCATATATATGAATATGCATATGTATGTATAGGTAATTAAACAGATCGCGGCGACGCTATATGCGATATTAAAGAACAAAAGGAAAAAATGATAAAAAAAACCTGACAGAAAGAAAAATGAAAAAAAAAAACACTAGCGAACTCTTATTACGATATTGCTATTATTCACGAAGAATTGTCACCGACTTAACTTCGAGTTATTAAAAAAGATGACGAAGAAAATGGAAAAAAAGATATAATAACGATGTTCTATATGAATCTTGAACCACTCTATACCGACGAATCACGATGATTAAGTAACATCGTTCGCTTCGCTACCGTTCACTTGTCGGATGTTTTCAGTTTTACACGGTTCACACACGAGAATAGTCGATAATCGGTAATCGTAGAAATAAATCAGTGGATGTGTTTTAAGCGAGGATCGAACGCCTCCGTTCCTACGGAGACTCTATGATACTATGATTATTATTATTGTAGATTTTGTGGTTTATTTAACAATAAAACGATAACACGGTTAACAGACACTGCGGTTTCATTCGCGACGGTTCCGCACGATGGACGGTGGAGTAAGTATGAAGCGAATTAAGCTCGAATCGATCTCGATGAAATGTTTATTTTACGAAATATTTGTCCATGCATATGACAAATTTGTACGCGTAAGCAGACTCATACATATAAGACTTTGTAAAAGTAATTCGTCATTTTTGAAAGACTTTTTATTCTTAGCGACAATGTCGTTTAGTCAATCCGAGTGCTTGGTCGACGAACAAAAATTCGACCTCGAACTTCGACTTTTCTCCAACTTTCGATTTTAATTTTCAATTTCAGATTTGTCCGATCGAAACGCTTGATTTATTGCAGAACGTAATTCCTCGCGTATCTCTATGCTTAGCCTTCGACTCTTGAACCCGATACTCGTGTTTGATCTGATTTGAGCACAGAGAGAGAATTCGTCGATGAATAGCGCGATAGTTCAGTCGTTAACGCCCTCTGAACGAAAAACGTAACAGCCTTCGGTAATATTAATACAAAATTCCAGTAATATCAATCAGCCCAGAAGAACCTTCCTTATCATCGCGCCACTGACTACTTCGTCTCCGTCTCGTGATTCTATGCACTTCCTGCTACAAAGGTACTGTAGCAGAGGTAGACGATATTTGCCACAGAAATCGACGAACTTGACGTGTTCCACTCTGTTGTTGAAGAACACACCTGGAAAGAAATGATATTTTTATAGATAGAGACACTTGGAAAAGAACAAGTCTTTGTATTATAAAAATCTTTGTTCGTTGGCACAAAAGATATAACTGACAAGCGTTTTGCAAAAGGAGTACACGAGAGGTCTTAATTATACATTAATATATAAGGTGTCCTAAATTATTTAATCTGATCCCTATGAATATTTCTGAAACTATTCATTAAACGGGGAAAATGTTTCGAATAACATTTACATGGTTCGATGTTAATAATTGTTTTGTAGATAGAAACGTAAAAAACATATTAAGATCAATTTTTCTTTAATGGAATCATATATTTTGCAATAGATTGGTCGATCCATTTTGACATATCCTATAAAAAAATCATTAGTTTAGCAGATATTTTAACTTTTATTTTGTAAAACCTGTCGTATGAAACACAGTGATCCTGTAGGGAAAAGATCACGAGTCCTAATATTCATTGCTTTAGAACGATTAATCTTTGTCCCAACAGAATCTTTTATATAGACAAAAGTAACTAAGATATTGACAAGCTGCGTAAATAAATTTAATCATCAGAGAACGTACCAAGATAAAAAAACACAACGACTGCGTTATCTGTATAATTGAAACAATTTTGAACGCAATAGTATAGATTACTAATGTTAAAAGCATTAACAGACTACAACGGGGCAAATGAAAATTGCTAACAAGCAACGCTTCACGATGTCTTATCGTCAGGCCGATGTTTCTTACTTGTTTCATGAATTGCAAACGTGAAAACAATCTCGTGGGGAAAGGCGCGATAGAACGGTATATCTATGATATTATAAGGGATTGTAATAGAAGGAAAATCGATGTCGATGGTGGTAGAGCCGATAGAACTTTGAACTTTGAATCAAGCTTAGTCACTGACCTTTACACTTCGAATTGACGCAACGATGACCGCTGTTTAGATACTCCACCAGGTTTCTTGGTATACTCTCCCCGTCATACTGGATGTTGTTAGTCATGATAACTCTGGCAGCCAACTCCAGCAAAGACGGAGGATTGTGTGTCATGTCCGACACGAATCTTACTACCAACGGATTATCTCTTAAAGATAACTGGACAAACGAATAAACGAATAATTTGGGGAATAAAATTCATATAAACTAATGTTTAAGTGGTGGATATTGGGAAGCATCTTTGTCGATGTTTAACACATCTTCTGTATTCAGTCTTTTTCGAAACGTGGTACATATATTTTCAGATTTAGAATATATATATAGCAAAAGTAAAAACTAGAACGTAATTGTAGAAGATCTAGACTAATTTATACTACGTAATCTTTTTAAGTAATTTTATACCACCTCCGTCAGACAATTTAACGTGATGATCTCGGTAGGCAGTGTCCTCAGTCTGTTTTTGTGAAGCAGTAGTGATTTCAAGTTCGTCAACTTTGCTATGGAACTAGGCAGGCTTTCCAGCATGTTATCGCACAATACCAACGCCTGGAGAGACATCAGTTCGCCTAAGGTAGACGGTACTTCTGTCAGTCTGTTGCCTCCCATCGATAACACTTGCAATCTTGAAACAAAATTATTAATCTTTCTATATAATTCCCATACTAACACAACTATTAACCTAGATAAGTATGTCTATCATATTTCTGAGAAAATGATTGCAAGATACCTAATTTTGTGATTTTTTAACATTGTCCATACCGTTTAATATCCTTTTGAGAGAATGGCCCTTCTTTTGGAAAGTCAACTAACAGTAATCAAAAATTTGATCGATACATTCAATTTAGAGGTCAAATAGAGGAAAAAATGACATTATTTCGAAAATATCACGAAAAGATTCGGGTGTGTCTAATTTTCCTATATTTTTACCATATTTTTGAAACCTGTCCAAAGTTGGAATACTTTCGTGAGCCACTGTGCTTTAAAATCGAAATATTTAATTAAACGTACGTGGTGGCTGAAACATCAGAAATAAACGAACCCAAAAATACCTTTGCAGCTTCCAAACATCTTTACTGATCTCGGTGATTTGATTGCCGCCCAAATACAGGTACTTAAGATCCGTCAAGTCAAAAACCTGCTCCGGAAAATCTGTTAGCCTGTTGCCGCTGAGATTCAGTTCTCTGAGCCTCGACAGATTTTGAAAATTCTTCGGTAAGGAATCGTTCGTCAAGTTATTGTGCTTGGCTACCAAACAGGTCAGGGGACAATCCTCGAAAAAGTCGGGCAACCGATGAAGACCACAGTTTGATACGTCCAACGAGTTCAAGTTCGTGAACCTGACTATCGTCTGTGGAATACTGGTCAGCCGATTCTGATGAAGTAACAAGGTGTCCACGTGTTCCGGATTCTTGGCATTGATGAAATGATCGTCCAGTAATTGAGGGTCGAGCATCAAATAGGACAGATCTAGTGTCTTGCTGGCGGAATCCGAGTCGCTCGAGTCCGACGTGTAGTTCTCCATAAACGAAGTTTCGCGAGTTTCCGTTCAGCTGTGTAGAAAACCTTGGGAAACAGAAGAGAAAGGATGAAACAATTTTTTAGAGAAAATTGTTCATTCACTCAAAAAAAAAAAAAAAAGAAAAAAGAAGAATAATTGCAATATAATTATAGCTGGATTAATTTCTTTATATCTTGAAGGTTGCTTATCATTGCTCTATTTGCTACTATTCTTTTTTCCTTTTTGAGAAAAATATTAATTCTTTTACTTCTTGTATCGTCATTTTCAAACAACTTTCAAAGAAACAGATGAATTGCAGAATTTCTTCATCAAACAATCGCCGTTTTTTATTTTATCTTATTTACAAAGATATAACATGTTTATGATAATCACGACGACTTTTCCTATATATATATATATATACACACACGGATATGTACATTATATATGCAAATCATTTTATACACGAAATAAATCTTGCTGCGCGTGTTAATCTAAGCGTAACTACTCTCGATAAAAATTGAGAAAACCTAAGCACACACATATAAACGGTATTTTATATTCCCTTGGTTACGTACTTCGAATCAATAGAAAACATTTAAATGATAAACCGTTAATTTATATCTCACTCTGGCCACCAGTGATTAACGGGTTCCCAATGGTAAACAGATATTTTTAGATGAGATATCGATGTTAATGTTTCGTTAACTACTTGATCGACTAATGGCGTTTCGCAATTTCGATGATGCATTACTTGAAGAACGGTGACGAGGGAAGCGAATGCATATATCGGTAATTAGTTTGATTCTTTGAGAGATAAATGTCGTTTTCTTCGAGACGGTGACTCGTTATTTCTTTTACGAAAGTGTTAGAAATCTTTCAGGAGGAAAGTTTCCAGAACGACTTTGTATTTTCACGAAGAATACGATATACGGAATACGATACTACGTAAAATAAAAATATTGCGAAGGAAACGTTTTGTTTTCTGTATATAATGTACTTGCTTACCTTGAGCGATCAATAAATTTTCGAACTCGATTTTCTCAAAAACTGTTGCATGCAGAATCCGTATAATATCTCTTTCATCTTACTTTCAAAGTTATTTACTTTTCTTTCGACGAATCTCTGTATAGAATCCTTTTGTTCCGTTGTATTACTTGTCCTGACACGTTTGAAGTTAACGCTAACTCTATTACTTTACGACTAATACATAATCGAAGACGAGCAGAAAACACCGAAGGGGGTCATATCGTGAACCGTGTGAATCTCTCTTTATCTGTTGCAACCTTCATGATTTCGAAGACCGTGACGAGAGGTCGTGAAACGTTGCGATATTTTGTTTCTATAATACAATGATGACAAGTAAGAATAATAATTCCGTTGACTTCTGGCGCGTCATCAGATGTTAGAAAATATAAAACATAAAGAAAACTGTCTTAATAACGCACTTTTCTTATTTTCATCTTCGTTCGAAAAATTCTTATTCGAAGAATCATTCAGGCAAAGGCCATCGATTGTTTTGATAAACGAACTATCTATCGTTACTACGTTACTACGATACGTTACGAACTACTATCGTTAAAGTACCAATGTAAGAAACGAATTGAGAATCGAAGCTCAGTGCCTTTGATTTAAAAAATTTCGCTCATCTGTTTATGATCTAAAACAGACCAAACGTCCACTTTGAAAATTTTCCTGCGTCAATGAAACGACGATGGTAATTTCCTTATCAGATAATTAAAATTGAGATAATTTCAATCGAAAACTCTTTCATACTTTTAAAAGCGAAAATAGACCTGTCAGCGATCTTTGTGTATAAACGAGTTCGTATCTCGGAATATCTTGGTCCTAAGGACTTCACGTGACTTCCGCCATTTTCGCGAAGCCATCGCATAGTTGTAGGATTAAAATTAATTAACCACGAAGTCAACTGGTTCGCGTAGCCGTGAACGTTTCGAGTATTCCGATCACACGAAATAATCCTGTCTCAATAATATTCTCTTACCTCGGTGCAATTTCGTCTTTTGTTGAACGTCAGAAAGTTTTCCCCCTTCTACGTTGTTGCAAGATTGTCTCGGTCGTTCACTGTTCCGAGTTCCGTGCCACGCTCGGCCGTGGTTTACAGAGAAACTGGGTTTACGATCGGTTCAAGATGTGTGAGCGTCAGGCACGAGACTAAACTATATCTGGTTTTATCAGTCCTCTTTATAAGTTGTTGCAGAAGCACTTGACATCACCGACCGCGTGTTGATTCGCATGGTAGATGTCGTGGTAACGAGTGAACGACACATTTCAAGAAAATTTGAATTTTTTATTAGCTATTAACTCATTAAGGACAAAGCAATGTTTATCATAATGTTATAAATATATAGTGCTGTGAGTTAGACCATTTTCGTTTTTCATAAAACAAGAGATTTTACGTTTATTATTATAAAAAATTATAACAAATTAATATATTACAGGTTATCCACTATATTTTATTTAATTGTGAAAACATATTTCGGTAGAAAGTAAAGTAAGAATTTAATTACATACAAAAAGGAAGGGATAATACTTTTAAGAGTTGAAATGCGTGATTGGAGATTCAGATTTCCAAAACATTATTGATACTGTAGTATTGCTTTTTTTCAAGAACATTTTTTTGCCAAAGAAACTCTTTATATCTATGCTTATTGCCAGAAGGTCGATCGATAGATTTAATTTATTTATTAAAATTTATTCGGTATTGAAAAAATTATTTAAATTGAAATATTTATAACGGAAAATTAATCAATCTTTTATCGTTAATTTTGCACTTATTACATTCAAATTAAATTATTCTCAATTATACAATACTGGTAAGAATATGGTCATCGTATTACACATTCTAGAATGTTTTAAACAATGTTTCTAAACATATAGTAATTTTTATTTCTACATTATTTCAAAGGTTGAAGAAAAATTTGGAAAATGTAAATACAATTGTGCTGGAGGAACTGACGGCTATTGGGTATTAAACATGATTGACACGAAAGCAAACGATTGCAGGATTCCTTTAATTAAAAGCCCGAAGGCAACAGCTTTAATTAATATTGCTATCGGCTTATTGTTGAAAACTATATAAATATATCTATACGAATACATATATTCATCGATACAAGAAATCGTATAGCATCAAGTTTATAAGTAAGCGAGATTTTATTTTAAAGAATGGATTTTAAAGAATGGATAAATATAAGTTTAAGTTAAATTATGATTAGATTAGATCTAAATTATGCAAAAAATAGAAGCATATTGTCACCCTGTAAAAGACTAAATGCATAGGAGTGATCACAGGTATTATGATGATAACTTTGCCGACTGTTTGTGTGAATTTTTATAGTAGCGTTTCTGCCGCCAGATGGAATTGGTTCGATGGAGTCACAAATAGCGGCAATACGAAAACATTTTACTTTTATATAATGAATGTAAATAGTTCTACAAACTAATTTCATTGTTTTCTGCCTAATATAAATCTGATTTTCCTAACAATTATCACTTATAGTGTATAACGTCTAAGTAAATTTAAGATATGCATAAATTTTATACACGTATAACTTTTAAAGTAATGATCTTCATACCTTAAAACTAACATTTTTGGATTTTATTTGTGGAAAGTAAAAATCATATAATATAAAAAAAGAGTCAGAAATTCGATATATATAAAAGACAAAGTTCAGGAAAAATATATAATTCATATTCATTCATTCATAATAAAAATAATAATTTAAAATTAAGACAAAATATTCGCTTTACTTGAGTGTAACTTTTAACAGCTTATATATTGCATGTAACTAAAATTTTAACGCTGTGAGTACTTCAAGTTAGTGATCTCCGTGTTGTAAAACTGGATTTTACTTATTAAAAATTATGAGAAGAAAATAGGTTAAAAATTTGACGTATTCCAAAATAAGTTTAACCTTAATATTTTTTTAAAGAATATTAAAATATATCGTGCCTTTATTGTTATGTTCTGTTCAACCGTGATTGCTTTTTGAGGTTAGAAAATGACAACAGACTCCATACATTAAAGTGAAAAATATACCAAAACATTTTGTAATTTTAGTAAAATTGAGATTAATTGAAATAACATAAAAATGTTTTCATATATTCGTCAAACATCAGTGTTACGTACAATTATTAGAAATGTAAACATAAATACTACTGATCAGAATATTGATAAATATTGGCAACATATACTGAATAATTGTAAAAATGCATTAACACAACCTAGTACTATATCAAAAGAAACATGGGAAAATGTAAGAAAACATATGATAGAATCACAATGTGATCCATCTACTCTTGATTTTATTATTCTAAACATGTTTCAAAGAATGAAATATCCAGATGCTGGAATATCTTATTATAAATTTTTAGCAGATAATAATTATAAACCTGAAATTCCTGTTATTACTAAATATTTACAGTTGTATGACATAAAAAATGATCCAATATCAGAATCAGATAAAGAACATATTTTAAGTTTGTACAATAATATTAATAATCAGTATACTTTATTTAATGATCAGCTCAGTAATGCTTTTATTCAATGCTTATGTAAAGTGGGCGAGTGGGAGGAAGCTATCAAAATTATAGAAAAACACGAAGAAAGTGATAAAATTTTCCTTCGACATGGATATACTAACTTAATTTCATATTTATTTAATCATAACAAAGAAAAGTTGGGATATGAATATCTAAAGCTTAGCCTACAAAAAAGCAATGGGCCTTATGACAGTGCATATACTACGTATTTAAAATATTGTTTAAAAGAAAAAGACACATTTAATATGAAAGTTGAGAAGTTATTTCTAATGTGGAGTGCATATGGTATTAAACCTAGTCAAAACACTGTATTTGAATATATGAATGCATGTAACGAATGTGGTTGGTCTGTCAATCAAACTGTAATGTTAAGGTATAAGATATACAATTATTAATAATAATAGTAATTAGTTTTATTTTTCCATACCATTGTCCTTTATTTTGCCTTTTATGTTATTTCACATAGATTAAGGTGTCACAAGTGTAAAGAAGACATTTCACAAGAAAGTATATCTGACAAGGATTACGAGCGTTTATTGGAAGCTACAAAGAAAAAATTGATCTTTAATGAAATATGTTATGTAACTAATGCGCAAGAGATACAATCGTTTATAAATTTTATTGATAAAAATAAACCATATGACCTGATCATAGATGGATTAAATATTATGTTTCTTGCTAAAAGAAGTATGAAGTATGATCTAACATATGAAGTAAGTAACTTTGAAACTATCATAGTTTAATAAATAATAATAAATAATATTTTAACGATTGTTATTTTTTTATCAATTGAATATGCACGATCGATAAGTAATTAATATTTTGCAGCTCAAACAGATTTTCAAATCTTATAAAGAGCAGAATAAAAAAATATTAATCATTGCAAGAAAACATATGTGGAAGTTTATAGTTAAATCAGGTCTGCAAAGCGTAAATTGCTTCTATGTTCAAAATAGGTATGCATTATAGCTATCTATAATATATCGTTATTTATTCCTTAAACCATAGATTATATTTATATTGTTCCGTTTTTTAGCTCAAAAGATGATTTATTTTTATTATATGCGGCATTTGCGAGTAAAAGAAATGCTAGAATTATTTCTAAGGACTTGATGCGTCAACATATATTTGCTTTGCAAGACCTTGAGTTAAATGCTCTCTTTAAAAAATGGCAGTTCTCGCATCAATTTGTTATTGATACAAAGAAGGGTTACATGCAGTTAAATGCACAGTTTCCTATTGACGCCACCGTTCAGAAGCAAAATAATAGTTGGCATATACCATATGTCACTAATGATAGAATATCTAGAATGAGGCATACAAGTACCAAAAAGTGGATGTGTTTCAAAATGAACTAATAAAATTATATGAATATATTTCTGTAAAAATTTTTAAAATTGTATCTATTTTAGAAAAATAATAGATGCCTTCTTTTTTTAATACATTCACATTTACATGAATATAAAAATGTGAATATATTAAACAGACGGAGTTATGCTTGATACTGAATAAAATGTTGTCATAATACATATGTATAATGCATTACGTCTTTTCTTTTAAGTTTATTTTATAAATATATATATATTATGCGAATTTTTTACTTTTTTTATCTAATTCATTGACAGGATTATGTCGATAACAAAATGTTTCTGTTGTACGAAAATGTACTACCAGATGGCGCATAGTGCGTCATTCGATTTAGTTCAATAAAATTCGTGTCATACATTCCAGTTTGTGCTTTTCAATGCAACAGGTGTTACGGTCCGTCGAGTTTTCGTGTGAACTTTTTATTATACGTTGTTGTACGTTTGAATAAGTGTGTACGTATTCTTTGACGTCTTCTCGTCAAAATGATACACGCTTATTTTCGCTATTACATCCCTTGATCCAAAACGCACATCTTCAAGAAACGATCTTTGGTGCTTGAAGTATATACATATATACGATATTTATATATAGAAAAACAGTCATACTCGTTTCGAGGCAAGTATTTGTTTATTAACCATACAAGAGACAAAGCACGTTAATTTACGCATCATCATTTCGATATTACTGTTTGGTGACAACAGAACGCGAAGTATTTAGGTTATTTGTGACTTAATTGTGATTGTTGACACGTGCGTGAAGCGAACGTGATTTATTTGTAGTTGTCCGTTAACGAGAACGCTTGTTGTTCATTACGGAATATGCGTGTTCCGTATTATACACTATAAAATACACGCACTAGTTATATTATTGCACCAACCTACTGGCGAACATAATTATTATTACTCATTTATTTTTGTTTTACAGCATCGATTGCAAAACTCTTTCGTTGGTTTGTTGTCATTACTGTATGCATCACGATGCTGTCTGTTTGGTTACTTTATATTCTCTTTATTATAATCATTAATTTGTATGTATACATAATATTCTCTATATGGTCTTTTGTATCGAATAATGATTGAATGAAGTAATTGTATTTGAAACGAATATAAGGAAGTGATTTTTACGACAGATCTCGCGAAACGGTGACAGTGATAATCGATAATAATATCCTCGGTCGTATCGTGAGGGACATCGCCAGAGAGTACCTATCTTTTCCTGATGCTCGTTTCGCTGCGCCGCCATAGAATACGAAGGATCAGTCGTCTGACAGTTAAGTTCTCAAAGCGTGATCTTTTTATGGCATACGTGACACATCGGTGACACATATCATTGGTACTTCGAACTTAAAATGTTCATATTCGTTTTACATTGCGCGTGTTATTTTTCTTTATATTATACAAATATGTTTCCATGTCGAAAAGAAGAATATTTTCGACAATTGTGAATAACAATGAGAAATATTGAAAAGCAGTCGCGTGACTATGATGTCGCGGTAGTCGTTCGTTTCGAAAAGGAAGTTAGATAGCACGGTTTAAACGCATTTGCGTACAAATGAGCACGTAAATGAGTGGATTATTTAAACGAGTCAATCAATGTGGTGCATTCATCTTGAAAAGGAGGCGATCCAGCGGGAAACGAATCAGGTTTGTTACGAGTTTCCTGAACGTGTTTGTTACTTTCATTTTTTTGTCTCGATCTAAGCTTGAAATGACAATTTACTAACGACTCCTAAAGGCACGTGTCATTCACGATTTGCTATTTGAGATATTTTTTATTAAGAGCAATTCATCTTTAAGGATTTATTTAGAAATATACATTTATTCGTTGCGTAGACTAACGTATACACGGTGTCTAATAACGTAGCATGATATTGAATTACCACTTCAATTACGACATTTTTAATTCGATATTAAATTCTCAATTTTTGGTAATCAGTGATTACGTAATGGAATCCTAGATACGAAAAGGGAGAGAAAAATCGGTCGACCTTGAAACCTCGATAGAGCCTCTACCTAATAGAAAATCACGAAATAGATATCGATGTAATTAACAATGTCGATAATCTCCGGTTCTAACATCGTAAAAGTGAATGGCCTGGTGTTCGTACTCCGCGGAAACCCGTTTTTGCGCGTGGGTGGCGCAAAAATATTAGAACCTACGCGAGTTTCACGCATTTGGCGCGTTTCAACTTCAACGATCGAACGTCCCTTGGCTTTCGCGTTCTGTGTAGGAAAACGTAGGCACGCTGCGCGCCACTATAAGCTCGATTTCAATAATTCGATACATGTCTCGAGTTACCTCTTCCGATATTACTAGTACATTTAAACGTTTATACAAGATGTTAAAAAAGTGAACCAATGTTTTGATATTCATATGGATGAATGAAGGTGCTTTAATATCTGTCACTTTTATTATAAGCTTTTATTATTCATCCTTGGAAATCGACTAGAATATTTAATCGTAAAATATCATGTTTAAACGTAAAGCTTCAAGAATCATCGCGAAAAGTATTAATAGCGAATTGGATGGTCTAGGGTGCTGCGGGGTGCCTCTTCGAACGCAACTATGGGAGTATTTCCACGAAGAACGAGCCGATATTTCGAAACGGTGACTAAAACCTTGGTTATACGACCACTTACTTTTATTATCGTGTTTCATCGTTTCACGATACGTCGCCATTACGCGTTCCGCCCTCTGCTCACGTTTGCCGTGGATCTCGAAACCGTATCAGCGAAAATGTCAAGATCCTATTGTTTTTAAATATTTGCCTGATTGATATTCGGGTTATACGTGCAAATTTACGATCAACGAACGTTTCTCTACTGTTTTATTTCTTTATAACCGGAATAACATGTTCTGTTAAGCTGAAGAACATATATGGTTATATACAACATCGAGAAATAAAAATTAATATGGCATCGAGAAACGGGGTGAATAGAAAAAATTGGAAATAACTTCGATGTACGAGCGTTGAGATACAGGGGGTTGTTTCCTCGTATTCTCTCCACTTTCTCGATTATGGGCTAACGTGTGTGTTGTATTTATACACATTGGTGGGAGAGAAAGAAGTGGAATGGGCGCATTGCGGATTACTAGATATCGCGAGGTATATTATACCAAAGGGTTAAAGTATTCCTGTAATAGTAATAAGAAATAGTGGAATTTTCACTTCTGATAGGATATCACATTCGCTGCTACTAAAGTACGACCGACCATTCCGTTGTATTCGTTGCACATTTTTCTCATCGAAACTATTTTATTCTAACAGAATATTTATTCCACCACACTGTTCATTGCTTTTTTTCTTTTTCTTCAATATTGTTTTATCAAGATGCGTCATTAGCAGCGAAAGTAATATTATAATGATTCGACGGATGTAATAAACACAATTTAACGATATTGGATTTTATTCCAAGTAATTTATTTCAGATTCCGAATTAGAACTTAAATTTCAATTTTAAATTGTAAGTTTATATTTCCACTCTTGTTTCACGTTATGTTCGCAACTTGAAGTTCCTACCATCTTGTCTTCAAAGTATAATTAACTCATTGGTACTTGGTAACGTGTAAACTACTACACATTAGACATCTATATAAATAATTTACTTGAAAAATGTACAAAACGAGGAGACAAATGGTCGAATGGAGATCAACACCAGTAGGCACACATCTGGATAAGATAAATCTTATCCCACCTACCTGGTTCGTTGACATCTACTACCAACTATCTCTCTTATCAGTCGTATAACGTGTGTAGCTAGTGATAACGTATTCGCAGGCACAATTGCACTATTGTTGTCGGAAGGTTCACGTTTTTTTCACTCACACTATCTACCACTAGTACAGCGTGAGGTCTAATAAAACGAATCTCTAGAATCGATTTGTAAATAATAATGATATCAATAATGGTAACAATTCACAAATTATTTCATCGAGTTAATTAGTACCAACTAATTCTTTTCATCTCTCCGATACGTTCTTTCACTCTTCCATACACAATTCTCTCGGTCGATTTAGAAAATCGAACTCATAGAACATCGTTCCGCGACTTCTCTTTCCGTTTCTACGATTTACCACCTACTTCCTGTGATCGCTTAGTTGCCCATGAGATCGCGTTCGTACAGTTTTCCACTCGACTAGTCGGCCCATTATCGAGATGCAGGTGAATCGGGGTTAATCGTGCGTCATTTCGGAAAAATTTATACGACTCGCGGCCGAGTGCAGACGGTGGCTCGCCTCCCATCGCTTTGTGCATGGGGTGTATACGCCTATGGTGGACCACGCGCCTAAAATCGATTCAGAGAGACACAGACAGGGCATAGACCTTGGTGCGCAGGGTTGATTCGCCGTAACTTGCCGAAACTGTGCGTATTTCCGCGTCCGAATGGTCGAGAGATCGGAAATTATACGAAGATTACCAGAGAGAACAATTAGAAGTAGAGTACACTTTTTGTTTATTTTCTGACTTTAACGTCGCTTTACGATTAAACAGAATTCTAATATGCAACGAATGAAAATGAAAGCAACCTGTAAGTTTCTTGAAAATAGATAATTACAAGGTAAAGGTACGATTATTAATTTGAAAATTTTGACGACGATGAAAGAACACGCGTGTAGCTTTAAGATCCGGATGAAAGGGCAATTTTGAGAATATGAAATCCATTGGCGACGTATCGAGTTCGAAAATTACTCTATAAAAAATGCGACATGCGTCTTGCGTTCTTCTTCCGTCATATCCATGTAATCTTTCTTCTTACAATTCACTGGGCTTTCTTTTTAAAAGAATCGTGCGAGAAATTTACGTGGTGCAGGATCAAGTTAGGAAGAAATTTAAATTCTCCGATAAATTGTATTTTGGGTTTAATACCTGTCTGGAATATTATATAAACTAGAATATACCACTTTCCTTCGTGAAAAGTGAGTTAAGAGGTTCTGCATATCTAATCACTTCCGTTGAGACAAAATTTACGAGTGCAAATTCCTGTTACTCGGTTGTGCAACTATTCGCGAATTGTAAAAATGCTGAGAAAAAACGGGGCGACATAGAATGCGACACGTTGCCAATAGAAGTAGTTTAGATTTTTTTCAATAGTTTGTAAGAACATTTGTTAAGAACCTCAAATTGTGAACAGATTTTCAGCGTTCACGAAAGTTAATATTTTTAACAACGCAGCTTGCTGCAAGTTAATTATATTTTACAAGTTAATCATTCATCTTTTGTGCTTTGTAATCCACTTCGACTACCTGTTTAAAACACCATGTAGACAGAAACCAAGGTCGATCTTTACGTTCAGAAACATTCAAGAAAATTAATTCCAGCGAAACTCTCTTATCTTTATACTCGTAACGTCAGAATTGGCTGCAAGTTTTCGTTTTCCTTCGCTTTCGACGTCGGAAAATTGTCCACGAGGCCGGGGTCGGGTCCAAAAAGTCGACGTCGCGTCGTCGACGACGTGGCGTTGGCGAAATTTCGCCGGTGCACCGTCTCGAAATTTTACGATCGCTCGTAATCGTGGCGCGGCCAAATTATTATGGTGGAAATTCCGCGGCGCTGGGGCCACTCGACCGAGTTTTCACAATGAGCCCTGACTACGTTGGATACACACCGTCTTTATGGCGGTTAGGTTTATTAGTCGCCGTTTTCACTCGGGGAACTCGGTCCATCTTCAGCGTCGTTTCGACGTCCCTCTGTTTTTCGTTTTAGTCGCAGACTATGTACGGGCCGTGGACGTTGTTGGAGCCCGGCGACCGTTTATGGCGATCTATTATTTTCCACCGGCTTCGTAACAACCCTTTTTTTCCCTCGCGAGCTCCGAAGAAATTAAAATCGCGCTTCTAAAAAAGACGAGTTTTCGTATGGGTGCATCCACGTTTTATTCGAATTCTTTTCGGGTAATATCGTTCGCGTATATTTGACTCTTAATAAAAGGATTTAGGATACTTGCGTAGAAAATTCGAATTTTTGTAGCGTAGTTTCATAATTATCTTTTAGCGGCGAGTCGTTTGCGGAAATTAGGTTTAGGATTCAAGGTAGGATACAGAATGCTTGGAATTTGAGAGGAATTTGTAATTGCAATTTAACGTCTTGGGGAGAATTCAGAATTCTCGGGATCGTCTTTTTCTCAAACTTCTATTTGTCCGTAGACGTACGATTAATTAGGTTTTTGCTTTTCGAACCATTTGTTTATTCGCAAGATCGACGAATAAAGCGTACAAGATCGGTGCATCTGAGCAACGAAATTACCAAATTTAGCAAAAGTGGAATCGATCGGTTTGGCCTCGCATTTCGATGAAACGTACGAAATCGATCGACGTGGTTTTAACGAAACGCCACGCGTGATAACGTCGCGCAAATGCCATTTAAATTGCAAGGTATCTCGTCCGTAGATACGAAAGGGTTGAACGCTTTATGAGAGCAAAACGAACGAAACCTTGAACCATTACATACGTAACCGGGATCGGTTCGGACGCGTTCTTATTTTCAGTTCATTACCACGCGCCAACGCCTCCGTCGTAGTTCACTCTCGTAGTAAATAATGCAGCGCGACACCTGGTACACCCTGTACATCATGCTGCGTATGCACGGAAGCGTCGTATGCACACGTACCAGCGTAATATATGCATAATGTATAGGGTGGTCTGGTGTGTGCCCTGGCGAAATACCTCGATGTTACACGCTGTTCTATATATCACGGTAACCGTACGTTCGTGAGCGCATTTTACCAGCCATGCACCCGTTGTATAGAAGGTAGGAGGCTCGAGTGGTGCGCGTGTTAGCGCATCAGGCTCTTGGAGCGCGCCTACAGCTATAGAAAGGACTCTTTCGTGGGGGCGAAATATGGGATTTCGCTATGGGTGGCTACGGAGCCTTCGCGATTACAGCCAGAAATCTATCGGACAGTTTAGTTTATGTCGATCGTTTCGTACTCGTACGTTCCTTCGTTTCCTCGTGCTTTGATCGGATAGTTTGGAAAAATCGAGCGTACACGCGTGGCAGATATTACCTTGCGACTAATTGGCATAGGTTTATAGTAATTATCCAATAAGCTGTCGCGGATTTGAAGTTTTTTAAGCTTCGATCTTAATACTTTGATCGAGCACTTATAATACGTATGTTACGACTTAATATTTTGATCTTCGATTTCAAAAGAACGTGTGAGTGATATTTGCTTTGATTTCAGGACTCGAGCGTATCGTTTTATCGTCGCAAGCGATCAAGAACGAAATTATCCTGCTAAATAGAATACGACTGCATCGCCTATATCCGACATTCGATTACCCTTATCATATCCACCGCGGTTACTTCTAAAAATACTCACAAGGTAAAACGCTGATACCGTTCGTCATTTCGTTTCGTCATGTTTCACATTTCTCTGAAATTGATTCATCGGAACATAAAAAAAAAGCTACGTTTTGTAGCTATCGTACAAATGGTTTATGGACGTTTATGCGCTTATGGGAGACCGAAAAGCATCGACATATACATACAGATGATATGTAAAAATATAGAAGAAATCTAAATTAACATACTCTTTACGATATTTCATTTCTGAAACATATCTCGTGTCTCTAGCTGTATTTATACATTTCAATTTGCAGAAACGTGCACACGTGAGTAACGTGTAATATCACCGAACGATTGATTTGGAAGAAAAACGGGACTAAAATATCATAAATAAATTCACGATGAAATGAAAAATGAATCGACCTAGCCTACACATAGCCTATACATAATTCATCTACGGTATAGGGTGTCGAATATTTTGCAATTTTCGAACGATCGAAGGCTTCAGTGTCTCGATAATAGAGATAAAACGGCGTAGTTTGGTCGGATAATTCGAGAATAATTCGCAGCCGGCGCCTTAATGGAAAGAGCCCTTGCCCGGTTCTTCGATCCCATAACTTCCGCGGCTAGGAATTCCAGCGATGCTAATTTCATCGTAGGATAGCGGAATTCCAGGGGTCCGGGTCGGACGCGGTTATCATCTGGTGCTATTTCGACCGGGGACATGCGCCGTGCAGTTATATTAACCGCATTTCCGGAAACGTTCGATTGGCCGCGTGGTATCGGAGCAATTCGTGCAATAACGACGAGAGTCGCCGCGTCGGCCAGAGATAATATCGCGAACGATAACGTTCCTCCTCGTTGCAGTTCCATCCCGTTGTTAGATCATCGTTACATTACGACAGTTTATCGTAATATGGTTCTGGTAGGGGTTTGGCTGGGATTCGTAACTTTTTGCGTTGATTCACGATGGGTGGGATTTGCGGAATCGAAGAGGAAGATGTAAGATAACGGTGGCCAGAAAGGAATTTGGAGGTCGAATTTTTGGCGATATTGTTTTTGAGATTCCTTTTTCTTTATCTATTTTTTTTAAATTTTGAGACTCGTTTAACTGCTTAATTCTTTGGAGATAAAGTCTTCCAAACATTTAGCGCGATAATATAACAACACGGAGCGAGATACACTTCAAGTTGAAGAAATGTAGATTGAAATACAGTGAAGTTCCATTCATATGGAATTGTATGTTTCAATAGGTTTTGATAGCGTTGGAAAATTATTAAAAGTTACGCATCATTGATAGTTGTTGTTTCCATCTGAGCAGAAAATGGTTGAGATTGTTTCAGTGGCATCCAAAATGATTTGCGAGTAACGAAACATCATCGAGTAAATATTACTGGCACGCAAGATTATCGCGAACGATCGTTATTTTTCAATTAGAAACATCGTATTTGTGATTCCTATCATCGATGATCGCGATAATTTGAGAATTGCGAGGAGCCATCAAGGTTCGTATCATTGACGTTCGAAGCAATTCGAAGCTCCTTGTGGATCATCGACGTGTTTCTCTAGCAGTTAAAACATTCAAGAATTATTTAGCTTATCGTGATATCGCGATGCGTACGTTATAGGCGAGGTAATCATAATATTATGCAAAAGTAATGTTTAATCGTATCTCGATGTTTGCATAGGTATACCGTCTGCAAAGATGTAAGTACTCGGCTTAATCGTGCAAACAAGAAGCAACGTTGAATTTAGACGAGAAGATGCCTGGTCGGAGGAAACAGTTTGTGAAAATAGTTATTTTTAGAATGGTTAAATAATTAGTACGCTGTCCTGAGTGCTCATGACCAATTAAACTGCCTCGTTCTCCAACAAACGACCACGTTGAAGCGCAACGTAAACCATCATGATCGAGTGGAACAAAAGCACAATGGCGAACAACGACGTGCACCACGGAATCATCGTACAATCGTGTGCGTCGCGACATAAGTATGCGACGTTCGCGACGTCGTCGTCGAATGTAAACTCGATTATAAAGCAAGCTATCGTTTCCATCCGTATTCTTCTCGACTACATTCTCGTTCTCGAGCTTGTGTGTACGTTCGGCGCGTCTATATTTCACGATACGCATTTGTACCACGATATCTTGTACGAGCCAATGTATACACGTACGTGTGTTCTATGGTTGGAAGCCTTTATAGAGCCAGACAAGTCGATTGAATTATAGTAACAAAGTTATCCGTCACTTCGTGCGACGCGGGCTAAGGGCTAAACACTGTGTCTCAACGGGATCTAAACTGATTTTCAGCTTATTTCGAAGAAAGGGATCGCGTCTTAAGCAAGATTGATCGAAATGGAAGAAACCTCCCTCTATCGTACAAGTATCTTTTATAGACAGTTCAGTCTACTTTTACCTTCCAGTTTCTCTATTTTAATAGAAATTTGAAATATTTACTTTAACGTAGCTGTAGTTTGATCAGAACTGCGAACAATGATCGGGTTGGATGCGAGATAACTGTTTTACAGAATATGCACTCTCGTTCGTGAGTGTCCAGACACCTGCTGTTTCCATACGAAGAGCGACCTAACTGAAATTATCGAGGAAACGATAAATCGATCAGAATTCTACATTCTTGGAATACAAACTAGTGAAAAACTTCTCAATTTTTCTCACAAATCTAACTATATAATCTAATTATAAGGAAAACGTTGAGAATCAAGACGTTATCTCTTTAATGTCCTACTTCTTTTTTCTCACAAATTGTTCAGGTTGTTATTTCGATCTCGATCAAGCAACGGAATCGTTCTGCGATAATTGGGCATATTATTCGACGTGTGTTTCCGTTGTAAATTATAGCGAGGAATGCCTGGTGGGCTGAAGGGGTAGACGATTCGAATGATCGAGTGTCATCGCTGGTCGTAGTTAATTCGGCGCGTGTTAAACAAAAGGTTTAGTCGTTTTGACGACGGTCGTTTGCATTAAGTGGCTTTATCCGACGCGCGCCTACCCCAATCTGCATTTGACTTTGTAATTTCATTTATGGTGAATCGCGTATTCCGGCTGGCTACGGGCAACGCGCGCAAACATTTGCAGCCAGCTTTGCGTTTCCCATCTCGGAGGACCTTCTTTGACCAGCCAACTTTCAATTGAAACTGTTGTGCTCATGAATCCCGTGATTAAACCTCGTGATAAGGACAATTTCTAATTCAGCTCGAACGACACTGATTTTTGTTAAACCTAAACTTCGCCGAATTTCGTGAAATACAGGATAAAAGAAGTTTTATCGCTTTGTTTTTAAATATTTTTTAAACGACATGAGATAGACGGATACATTTTGTATTAATAGTTTAATTAAGCGTCCCAATTACGTGCAAAACGTGGTATTCGTGAAAGAAACAATGTTAGTTGTCAATAACATTTTTCCTAACAATTTTACACGTTGCATTATTTAAAAGTTCAGACGAATTATCATTTTATTGTCAAAAAAGGACGAGGAAAGGTGAACCTAGGAATTTACTACGTCGTAATTCATAAATATTTCATAAATAATTCATATATATTTTAGACTAACGCCAGTAAGAACGAATAATTACGATAAATCATTTTATTCCGTGTATGCGACCTTCGAGATCTCTGACAGTAAACAGTAATAGAGCAAAAACCAGATTGAAGAGGAAAAAGAGGGCGCCCGTACTTCTAACCGCGAGTGATCACGTAATCGCTTGTCTGTGCGCAAAACAGATTGCAAACGGTGGGAATAATTGAATCGATTAAAGGTGAAACGATCGAGTGATTAATTAATAGCTTCTGGTGTTCGAGCTACCTAAATCACATCTTCGAGTTTCGAGCGATACTTTAAAGCGGAGAACTTGCAGGAATAGGAGATTAATTAGACTTGCCTCTTAATTGCTTGAAAAAATAGAAAAATGATGTGTATCTAGATCTGCCACGACGTAGGTTGTTTTTGTTATTATTTATTCTTCTTTTTACGCATTATCATACTAATTACGCGGAGAATGATTGCATCTCCTATTTTTTTAGTAAGAAATGATCCCGCTGTAATGATTCCTTCGTTCCAACGCGAGAATTTCGATGAAATTATTAATTTATTAATTAGTTACCAGTCATTGACATTTTTTCGATATAAATAAATAAATATGCAAATAAAAATAAAATTCGTCTGAATAAGAATAAAGAGGCGGTCGTTTAAATGCTTTACGTTTTATTGATAATATTTACAATTAATTCAGCGAATTACGCCACAAATTACATGAATTACATTGCCGGAATTTGTTGTGTTTAAGAGGAAGCCTCGACGATTTATGCCATTGTCGATTATGTGAATCGATGAGCGAGTTCAGCGAATCTCAGTTGATCTAGGCCGCATCTGCCAAAGTTTTGGGCAACCACGCATTGGTCGTCGTTCGCAGCTAAATAAGAAAGAATGGAAACGCGTGAAACAAGTGTACGAAAAATCGTCTTATAATTTGCTCGATAGACGTACCACTATAGGCACATTGGTGTACGGTATCACGGATGATGTCCTTCTTCTCACTGTCAGGATATGCTCTGTCGATTTGCTCGTCGATCTTTCGTAGATTAATAACGTTGCCATCCATCTAAAATAAGTGGAACATTTTAGAAAAGGCTAGTAAGCAAATATGTATATCGAAAAGCGTCGTTTACGACAGATGAAGAAATTAATTTTAAGTAAAGAATTTACGGACAGGTAAAATTCGAAATTAATTTAGAGTATTTCTAGAATTTTAACATAGAATTTTCAATGACCGATAATTTTCTGGATCGAGGTTTTTAAAAATTCATAGGGCTGTGTTGCAAGTATCCTGTTCCCCTTCATATTTCATATTCAGTTTTTAATTGTTATCAATTAATTAATTTACCCGCCCCATGACCTAATCTTACGAGAGATTTTTAAAACTAAATTCCGCGTTATAACTAGAATCAAACAGTACGTACCAGTCCTATCTTTTGCATCAGACAACCTTCGAAGCATCCTCGTATTCTTATTCCCTCTGGGGTGTTGTCGCGAATTAAGTTTCCTAGGTCGACTATCGAAACAATATTTTCATTATTATTCATTTTCATTTCGAATGGTTCATTTAATTCTTTTCCTATAAAAAGCATTTGCTTTCAAACGTAAAAAGTACTCAGTTCGTTGGTTTCTATTTATTAATAAAATCGTATGGCACCATAAAACATATTAAAATATTTTTACTTACAGACGCTAAGACCCATTTGTTTCAAGCACGTCTCGGACATCTCACTGGCAGTAACCTAAAATTACGAAAATGAAAAATATTAATTTTTCGATTGTGACTTAGAGAAACGATGGATTCTGTGATATTATCGAAATTCAGTTTCACGGCATCGTCTACGTTCTTTCTTCTTTATGTTTAGCGTAATCGAGCCCGAGCCACGGGAACTTTAAACCGGTCAAAGACATACCCCGCAACATACGAAGTAAAGTACGCAGAAAAGAGCGACGGCAGTCTTCATCCTTCCTTTTTTTTCTAGATATCGATGCTGAAAGCGTCCGTAGAGAAAGAACAGTTACGATAGATGCAAAGAGAACACGAACTACCGCTAGACACAAACTTCTTCAACTGGCTGGTCAGCGTTTCGATCTGCTATTTATACCGCATAGTAAGATCACAAAAACATAGAAGATTAATTGTTGTTGACAATGATTCTTACGTAATGTAGGGTTGTAATTTGAGAATTGGAGAAGGATGGGAAAAGGAAAGGAAAAGTGTTTTATCGGCGTGTCACGGCGTAGATCTCTGGCTTCTGACTGAGGAGTAGGGAGTGTCCCCGCATCACCTTCCTGTCAGTGGTTAACGATATCCTGAAATCTTGTGGCGTCTATCTCCTTCCTCTGATGCTTCCATTGGACGGTGGGTATTTGTATTCGTTTATATATTCTGCTTCGTTAAGATGTTTTGGTTAATTTTTTCAGCCAGCACATTTTTTTGCATCTCTATTATGCTCGAGGCAATTTAGCCACGAGCGTGTCTAATGCACGAGCGGTTAGTCGTCGTATGTACGTCGTTACGTTGCGTTGAATCGTCGACGAAACAGTCCGTAACTGTTACTTCCCTACGCTGGTCGAGGTTGTAACTCGTAGACGTCTTCCGTCTGCTGTACCTCTGCCGTCGTGGCTACAGCGCATCCCAGCGATCGGTGTAGCGGGTTCGTTTTCGTCCTGTATCTCCCATGTCGGTGTGGGATTAGGGCGTCGTTATCCTGTGACCATTCCAGCAGAGAAGTTACGACAGGCGGTTAGCTGAATCCAAGTCCATCCAAGAGCCGAATCTAACGACGTCTGTCACTTGTTGGTTTTAGTTGCATCCTTTCTTCTATTGTGGCATCGCTGTCTTGGTCGTATGGTGCGTAGTTACTAGTCGTAGGGTCGTAACTTGCAAGTTGGAGAATCTGTATGTTTCTTCGCTGCTAAACTCATGTTGAATGCGTCTTTGGACAACCAGTTCGTACATACTTTGTACACGTATTGTACAAGATGAGTGTGGAAACCAATACGAACAAATTGGAATTGACGTTTTCCAAATTAAGGAATACGATTATCATTGATGTTTGTTTGTGCAGGATACTGTCCTACGGATAAGTGGAACTTATATATTATAATATATTTAGTAAATATATTACTAGAGTGTGCTACAGATGACTCGTAGTTTAATAAAAATTGTTATTCTAGGAATCTGTAGCGCTGTAAAGCGCAAGGTGGTCAGCTTAGGTGGTCGCTGGTCTAATTGGATTGCGTTTAGACGAAAATTTTCGCGTCCTAAAATGCAATCAGAAAAATCCCGAAGATTCACTTAAATGTTTTATTTAAACATTGTTTATACTATGAAGATTGGGGGAAAGAGAAAGAGAGAGAAAGACATCTCAAATTTTCATATTGTAGAAATAAGGTAACTTTGGAAAGAATTGATGGAATTATGAAGCACTTACATTGGAAACGATAAGATAAACATAAGCTAATTTGTCGTCGCGTGTACAACTATGTTTAGAGATTTTATCTCGACATAAAGAAGACACACAGTATTAAAAAGTATTCCCTGTTAATAATGCTTATTAATCGCTTTTAATTGATTTTTAATTCATGTTTACGCGGGATTAATTTCATCATAGCTCCTTCGAATTGCAACATCTCCGCCGGTTGTTCTAATGTAGACTGTAATTTCAACAATAACTATATTCTTTACTTTCGAAAACAAATCAAAATTTTGATTTATCCGTATTTCGAGCTGTGCAATTGGCATAAACAAGTTTACGTAAAAATCGATAAATATCCACAAGAAATATTAAATAAGAAAATTGCCAATTTGTAATATATTATTCGAACAAATGGACTTTTTAACAATCAGTTTATACGGTCATATTCCCCGTTCAAAAATACGCTCGAAGTGTTCATCCGGAGTATTGATACAGTGAACTGTAAATACCGTAAATACTCTGGCTTTCATTCTACACTTTCACCGTGGAGGAATCATCTGCGGTGATCGTGCAATGTGAAACGGTGTAAATTCGGTTTATACACAAGTCACATCGGCAGTTTTATTTGTCGGAGCTGATTGGTGCGTGGAAACACTTGCGAGAAAGCAAGTATCGACAACGAAAGTGTCGGTAAACCAACCTCTGGCGATAGAGTAGGAGGTGTCCCTGCAATTTCATAGAAACGCTTCTTCCAGGTATCTGTTTTAGACCAACACGAGTACGAACGAATAATTACAACAAATTATTTTGTTCCCTGTATGCAACCTTGAAGATCTAGTAATAACCAATAATAGAGCAAAAACAAGGTTAAAGAAGAAAAAAAAGGCGTTCGTGCACCTGGTCACGAGTGATCACGTAATCGCTTATCTGTGCGCAAAGTAACGCGCGAGCAGTGGAAATAAATCGAGTGGACTAAACGCGAGACAAAACACGACGTTACAATTTCTGGTGTTCGAGGTACCCAGCTCACGTTGCGATCTATGAAATTTTAAAGCGGAAAGCTTGCAGATGTACAAGGTTAATCGGATTGAATAACTTTCCGGCAATTTCCACGGTGTAATCTTAACCTTGGTCTTGTTTGCGTTTTAATTGCTTGAAAAATAGGGAAATAACGTGTCAGCGATGAATGTACACGTCTCCCACAACGTAGCTTATTTGTGTCGTTATTTATGTCTTTTTTACGCTTGGTTACGTTAATTATAAATACTGCGCGGAGAATGACCTTATCTCGTAGTTTTTCTTGCAGAAAGATCCCGCGATAAAAGGTTTTCCGTTCGAACATGAGAATTTCGATCAAATCGTTAACCTACTGGCTAGTCGCTAGTTATCCACATTTTTGTTTAACTTTCACACAGAAACAAGTGTCATCTTAACAAAAGCGAAGAGTACGGTGCTTTTCGTTTTATTCACAAGTTTTACAATTGATTCGGTTAATCACATGTATCGCGGAGTCTTCGACGTTTGTTGTATTTAAAAAAATATCTTGACGATTTATGCAATTGTTGATAGCAGCTGACGAGCAGTGAGTTTCAAGTGTTCCAGGCCACACTGGGCGAAGTTTTGAGCAACCAGACACTGGTCGTCGTTCGCAGCTAAATAAGAAAGAATGGAAACGTGTGAAAGAACTGGTACTGGTGCGAAAAGTCACGTTATCATTTGTCCGATTAACGTACCATCCTTGGCACATTGGTGTACATTATTGCGAACGATCTCCTTGTTCTCACCGTCAGGCAATATATTGTCGAGCAGTTCGTCGATCTTCTGTGTGTTAATAACGTTGCCATTCATCTAAAACAGATGCAATATTGTAGACAATGCTAGTAAGTATACATATCGAAAAATGTCACTTTCGACGGATGAGAAAGGTAACTTAAAGTAAAGAATTAATTTTCATTATTTCTACAATTTTATAACTTTAATACAGAATATTTTCGCTGATCGAAAATTTTCTGCATCACAGTTTTCCAAAATCCGTACTGTGTTGTGCCGCAAATATCTTCTTACATTTATTGATATTCTATATTTAGTTTTTAAAATACAATTATTCACTGTACATAAATTAATTATTATATTATCGTAAGGGATCTGATATACTAACACGTACTGTTGTACTAGCGGTATATTAATTTTGTATGTTATTTGAGCTTGCTTCTTTTTATTATACTCTTCGTCGGTAGGAACCTAAGTTGCATTTGTTCGATAAATTCTCCATGCTCGACTATGCTAAGTAGAATGAGACTTTACGTACCAGACCCATCTTCTGCATCACACAGGCTTCGAGGCATCCACGTTTTCTCGCTACCTCAGGGCTGTTGTCGTGAGCTAAACTTGGGAGATCGGCTATCGAAGAAGTATTTTCCTTATTATTTATTTTTGTTTCGAGCCATCTATTTAATTTTGTTTTTTTCAATGGAAAATATTTACGTTGAAACGTAAACAGTACTCGTTTCACTGGTTCCAATTTATTATTGATAAAATCGTATGGCACCATGAAATATGTTAAAACGTATCTATATTGCTTTTTAACGAGTTTCTACTTACCGATGGTAAGATCCATTTGTTTCAAGCACGTGTCTGATATCTCACTGGCAGTAACCTAAAATTACGAAAATGAAAAATATTAAATTTTCGAATGTAGTTAAGAGAAACGATGGATTCTGTGATATTATCGAAATTCAATTTTACAGCATCGTCTACGTCTTCTCTTCTCTACGTTTAGCGTAATCGAGCTTCAGCCACGGAAACTTTAAACCGGTCAAAGACATACCCCGCAACATACGAAGTAAAGTACACAGAAAAGAGCGGCGACAGTCTTCATGCTTGCGTTTTTCGTGATATTGATATGCAAAGTGTTTGCGGAAGAAGAGCACGTACTTAAACAATACTTTCGATATGCGAAAGGAACTTATTCGACTGGTTAGTCAGCGTTTCGCCTTGCTATTTATACCTCATAGGTGAATAAGAAGTAGAAGATTGATCGTCGTTGATAATGGGTTTACGTAATTTAATTTCCCGGAAACATAGTAAACATTTACGAGTTTATGAGGTGAATTATCTATGATTACGATAGATATGTATAGTAATAATTTTTATATGTATTTGCAGTTCGTTAAGATACATATTTTCATCGATCGCATATTTTCATCCATCTTTTATTCATTAGAGACGTTTCAATTTGAATTGGTAAAACAGAAGCTTTTCAAGAAGACTAAATTTGATTGAAAATCAATTCTATTACCTGTAAGCTAGGCAGAGAAAGATTATTGGGAGATGTTTCGTATTTGACAGGAATATAGGTAATTTGTCTTTTGCTGATACCTAACTCTGAATTATGCCAATCGATTTGAATCTTTTTTTTTTACGAGTAAAATTTTCGTGGAAATCGTCGTCTATTTGCAGCATAATTTTACGACTCACAACATGCACACGGATGATATTCAACGAAATATTCATTGTGCCATCGATAGGGGAATGAGACAGAGAAAAAAACTTATCAACGTATAACATGTGATCGGTATAAATTCTCTTACCAAGAACAATTCAATGTTATAATAATATGTTTCTATACTTTATACGGTTACATTATAAACATTTATTTTGTTATAGTCCACTTTGTCTTAAGGAGCAAGTTGCAAAAACGAATCCACTCTTACAAATGTCGTCCTGTTCTTGCGCTGAAACAATGAAATAGATGTTTATGAAGATAATACGCTGATATTATCGACGACAGTTACGTGCTTTTAATAACCGTAAAAATAACAAATTCCGATACTAGCCTACGTTTTGTCTGATTCGATAGCTCTAACATCAGAAACTACCTTGAAATATAATTTTCATTTCGGAAAGGGAACAACGAAAGAGAATATCAGGCTTAAATATTGACTTTATCGATATCTATTAATCGTAAATGGTCACCCGAGTTAAGATCAGAGGCGAAAATTAAATCAAAAGGTTTTATTCGAAATGTATACACAATATACGTATCTGAAATATATTGCAAAGGCATCAAAATACTTGTGAGCGTTAGTGTACGTCATGTACGACTTCTAATCTGTGAAAGAGAGTAGGAAAATGTTATCTAAGTATGTAATTTGTAAATAATCGTAGCTTATTCTTTGTAGTTCCTCGAATAGTTTATTCTGTTTATATTTATTTCGCACGTTAAACGCTGTTGATTAAGAATTCTAATAACGTGGATGTTACTTTCTATTTGCTATTTAATATCGATTACGTGGAATCAAAATTTCATTTGAACCGTAAATTCCTAGGAATTCTTCATTTACTTTCCACGACACTCTGTTCTCATTATATGTTTCTATCTGATTATATAATTTCAAATACTATTGATAACAGCAAATGACTGTTCGAATATATTATCTGTGACCGACATTTAAAGAAAATATTTCCAGGAAAAAGACATTAACGTTATTTTTCAGGTCGATAGTTTACGATTTCATCGGTCGCTATATTAGATTTTGTAATAACTGGCGCTATAGATTGAGTTTCATACTTTGACGACAAATTCAAACTTACCCATTTTGCAACATTCGTTCAATGTTTGATTCGTTGCTATGGGGAAATTATTGCGTTCCGCCGTTTCTAATAAATATTCGAATCGAATATTCTTGTCTTCAACCTGCAAACATTATGGAATAATAAAATTTTTGAAATATCGACAAGTCGTTAGATAATTAAAGAATTAAACGATAATCAACGTTTACCATGTGAGCTTTGTCCAGAACGCATATAATGAAACAACCAGAGTCCAACATGACGTCTTCCAGGTTTTCGCGTGTTATATTTTTCGCTTGGAAAATGACGTCCAACTTTATCAAATCCGCTATACTCGTTGGTAAAATCATTAGGAATGACAAATATCAAATATATATTATTTTTGTGGACATGAATTATAATAATTTCTCTCTTTTCTAATCTTTTAAACAGAATCGTACTCGAATTTTATTTACTTGTTATTACTTAATAATTTACCACGTATATGTTTACATTGGCAATATCTTTTGGAATAGAAATGAGAATTATGAAGGAAAATGTAAAATCCAGAATTTTCTAAGGAATTAAAAAAAAAGAAAAGAATCGCGAAATTATATACAATAAATTATTTAGAAGCAAATTATTAGTTATGTTATAATACATACTGTCAGTTAAATTGCTCTGGTGCAAACATTGCCGTATATCCTTTATATCAATGTTTAACATTTTCGTGAGTTGTATTAGATTGCTTGCTCGGGCGAGTATCTGTAGTAGATGGTAATTACTTCAATCGTAATAATTGATTATTTTTTAACGTAGAGTGCATAGAAGTATCATGCTAATTACAAAACTTTTTGGGTCCGGTTAATATACAGATCATTTAATATCCAGTTAATATCAGATACACCTATCATGCTCTCAAATGTTTAACATTTCAATGTATTATATGTTACAAATTAATCCTGTATTGCATAAAAAATTGCAATGCTGTTCATGCCAACGCTATACAAATATTAGTGTAACAAAATATTTTCGTTTCGTATTTTAACATTATAAGTTTATTTATGCGAAGAGATCTTCTTTCATAGTTGCAAAGAAACTTACTAAAGAAAGAGAAAGAGAAAGCAGTAAAAAGCAATCGAAAATAATTTATTCAAATATTACGTAATTACATCGACGAACTTTACAAATCTAAAATTGTAGAAATTTTCAATTATTTATATATTATTATATAATTATTTTACCTACACAAAAATAGACGTTGTTGCGTGTACTTACGTTTGCGGAAAGAACGTGGACAAGAATCGCGAGATATCCTTTCATCTTTCCAAACGATTACGATCTTTTAAAATCACTGTCACGATGTCAACGAGAAATTCAGAAGCTGTTTCTGCGAAAAAGTATGCAAACTGCGCGACTGCAAAGCATCTCTGCTTATATTTATCGTCGACCATGAAAACGGTGTCCCAGTTGACAAACATATCGGATTTTAACCAAAATTGTTTTATGTGTACGTGTAAAAAGTGAGTTAGTCAGCGAAAATGAAACAACGACATTCGAGGCAATAAAGAACGACGAGAGAAAGAACGGAGTGGTTTTAAACAATGATATAATTTTAGTTACTTCAACGGGATGCAGATAAAAGAGGAGAAAGCTGCATGGTTTTATCCAAGACGAAGAGAAAAATGAAAATAAGGAAAGAAAGACGCAAAGATGGGGATAATTTTGATACTACTGCTTCGAATATTCTGTACTCTTCCAAATAAGAACATTATTTACGTATCAAAATAATATCCATCGTTCCATCGTCACCGAATTGTTCTGAAATTTTTAAAGATCGAAGGAAAGATTCTAATACTATTAAAATTTTATTTTATCTCCGATTAATCGTCGCGTAATTCTCAAAGAAAGAGCTTGGAAAGTGGACCAAGATCGTTTAAACTAATTGTAAGATACTAACTCTCGCACTGTTACTATTTTAATTTCACTGATAATTATCGTTACCCCAGATTTTAATGAAAAAGATATCTTGCACTTAAAATATTCGGTGAACTTTCGTCTTTCCTGGAGTCGTGGTTGCTCGGCTTTTCCAAGAGCGATCCATGGTGTTTCATTAATAAGAATGAGATTAAACGAAGCCGATTCGGGGCATCGTTACTCACGCAAACACCACGGCGGTGGCGGCGGTTGGCTTATGAATAAACACTGCGGAGTTAACGCGTTATGAATAATTAACCTGCACTCGAGACACGAACGCTGTGTGCATTTCAACGTGGAACAGGTCAATGTTTTACGACCACCCGGTATACATACGATCGCGTGAATGTATGCTTTCGGGATATTTCACGGTGAAAACTGATGCATTGTGATCGTGTATGGAAATTTTTCATCTTGAAAGCAACGAGAGGTTTTATTTGTTTTTTCTCTTCTTCCTTTCTTTCTCCTTTCGCGATCTTTTACTACATAAAAGAGATTAAAAAGGTGTAGACACACGAATACAGAATTTCTGAATTTTTTAATTACGTACAAACTGAGTCCGTGAGTCCGTTATTTATTATTTTCCATCTTATTTTTCTGTAACTCGAATATCTCGATGTTAATAGTCATTTTCTATTACGTATTTTGGTTTGTGTTTGTTACTGTATTAAAATATTTTAGGAATCGTGCTATACAGTCTAATTATTATATTTTCACAATATTTCATTTCTACATATTTCACATTGATTTAATGGATTTTTAATTCGTAGCTTCCTTTCTCAAGAGACAGATACAACAAAAGGATGAAATAGATTCGTAACATTAGTTCCCTATCATCCCATGAAGCGTAATCTGGGAATTTAAAGAATATTTCATTGTATCTTTAGGAAAGTAAACGTATTAAATATCAAAAGCATATCATTCTTTTCTCGCTGTCGTTCTTCATAATCCACGAGGTTGTCCATGCTTGACTCACAGCATGCTGTGTAGTGAACGACGAGCAACGATCGCGTTAGCGTAAGCGACTCACGTTGTGAGGCGGTATAATGTAGCCCGTAATGGTCGAAGTTGGCTGGCATACAGGATGGAATAAAGTTACGACGACCTTACGCGACAGCGAAGACACGACACGGAGACACTTTTGCAAATGGTCGGCTTTACGACCGATTACAGACGTCGGATACGTTTTCGATGGAATCGCGGATTCGGCTCCGGACCCAGGTGGAATATTAAGTCAGAAATGTAAATTTCTTGTTCGAATATCGGATGTCCGTGCCTCGCGATCATCGACCGATAGATCGATCATGAATCGCGAAATATCGCCAACTATCGGTTAAACGAAGAAATTATTGATGACGCGTGCACTGGTTCGCGAAAGTAGAGTCGAATGCTTATCACAGGGAAGTTCGATGTGCACATCGTACGCGTGGTAAAATATTTTGAAATTTCTTAAATTGAATAAATTTGTAAGCTAGAAGAGCGGCTACGTAGAGAAGATTTAATCGGCGAGACGATTTTTATTACGGAAGGCTCGTTTATTATTCGGCTGCATCACTAACGATAAAAAGAATTGACACGCGACACCGATGGTTCGATTAATATTTATGAAGTTAGAGAAGGATGCACCACGAGCTGTATCTCTTACATCATTTTATTAAACGTACTACACGTGGTAATTCGAACGATTACAACTTCATAGCCTTCGACGAATGATATTTGGTCGACTGTCTTATTAGTTGAACAACTTCTCTATGTAACAGTCTACGTATTTGTTACCGATGTTGCACTCGTCTGTTTCTCCTTTGGCTATAACAAAGCAAGTAGTTCGAGTTAATAAATATGGAGAGCAAATGTGTACGAACATTATAGATAATAACAATTTCTCAGCATTTAAGAAGCTCTGTTCGCGTTGTCATTTTGAATATAGCGTCTGTTTGATACTTTAAAATTATATTTTTAAACATCAAGGATAGCCGCTCAGGGTCGCTAATTTGTTTGTTCACGATGCTCAGACCCGAGAAACAAAATATTAATCGTATAGGTAGAAAGATAATTTCGAGAGATTGGTACTAATTTTTCGATTTCTTTGCGAGGTAATTAGAAAAATTCGAAGATTATAAAACTGTCGAGCGTCGATCAAAACTAAACATCGATACTTACTGCCAGCACTGCATTCATTTGCGATGTTCTTCACAAGTTTAATATCTTCGTCGTTGCCAGCGTGAACGATTTCTATCATTTTGTACACCGGCTCCATATTGAAATCGGTACCTTTCAACTAGATAAAAAAGATAGAAGAAAAAAAATGATTAAAACCAATCGATCGAAGTTAACCGATTGTTTGGTCAACAATACACGTACCACGTTCATTCGTTTCATCACACAGACTTTCAGGCAACCCATCTTCCTGATGTCAGCGTCAGCTTTCGGTTGCTGGATGTTCGTTGCAGTGTCTGAAACGTGATAATCATAACACACATTCTTTTATCTAATATTTTTTCGAATATATTTCGTTGAATTAAAAGATGTTTTAAGGGATTTTACCTTCTGCGATGTTAAGCTCGTCGGCGCACGGTTTGATATCCGGCATCAAGTACTCCATGTATTTTCCGATTACGGCGTCTTGATCCATACCGCGCACAATCGTCTGCAAAAAAGATTATTGATAAAAGCCAAAGAATTATTGTTCGCCGTGTGATTATAAATAACATTGCGATGATGTATTATTAGACGACGATATTAAAGAGAAAATTAAAAAGAGTTCGCACGTGGTGAAATTTCATCCATGATAGCCCTTAAGGATTAAAGAATATGTTAATATTAGACTGCGAATTTATGAAAACTGACATATTGAAAAATATAGGAACGCAGATGATAGAAAAAGTAGTATCGATAGTAATATGTTATGCAAAAAGCTCTGTCGCGATTCCTTAGATTTTTAAATAACACGTCACATCTATTCATCGCACCAAGTTTCTTTTTTAACGCAATGCAACTGATTGGCTTGAAACGTGCAATATGTTGGCAATCTCCGTTGCCGAATGTCTTGGATTTCGTTCAATCAAGTTTGCTATTTCACCGCTATTTGTTATCGGCCTGCCACTTCGTCTTTCATCTTCCAAGTCTCTGGTGAACTTCATCTTCGTGATCATCGAGTAATCTTCATCGTTAAACTTTCTAATCCATCTTGCAATAATACGTTTGTTAATGGAATTATCGCCATAAACACCAAAAATTCATTCCTTTATTTACTCTACACTCTTTGTGGCAAATGGCAAAAATGAATACTCTGATCGCTAATTTCGAAGATCTCGATCGAAACTGAAGAAGAACTGGCCGACACTGCGGATGAAATACAAACTTGCAAACCATTCTTAACTGGATGCTTTATCCATCACAGTTAAACTTGTTAATTTATTATAATATTTATAAACTGAGGCGTTCGTTATAATATTCGAGGATGAAACATTTTTTAATTTTAGAAAAACTAGTCTTAGAAACAAAACAAAAAAAAAAAAAAAAAAAAATCGAACGAGAAAATTAAAAAGTCATGCAACAGTAAGGAAGACAGTTCTAATATTTAAATTGTATTTATGAGAAGAGAAAGAAAGGTATACAGGTTTTAGATTAAAAGATGCAGCATTCTGCTACTACTGTTAACATCTGTTGATTTATGACACTTTTCAAAAACTGATTTGTCTTTAATCGATCTATAATTGATTTATATCGATTTACTCGAATTACTGAAAAACGAACCTCCTTCTTATCGCAGTTATCTGGTTAATTTCTAAAAAATCGACAAGCACTTACCACGGCGGCCAACAGGCAAGTAAAAGTCACAAGGGTCTTCATCTTTCAATCGACGTATCAAAACTTAATTCCTGAACGAAGATCGATTGGTTTCGCGTGCTTTCCTATTGGTATCACAGTGTGCAGTAGCGAATCCCGTGGGACGATATTTATATCGAGAACAAACAGAGACAATAGCTGGTGTTAAGGTCTGACAGCGTACAGCAGGAAACGAGATAATTGCCCCTGGTTCTACCTCGATTTACGTAAGATTGGTTCAAGTACGGTCGAAATACGTCTAATCATCATTGGCACGCGTCAAATTTGTCACAGGAAAGTGATCGTTTGCCGTGCGTTCGGTGATCTTGGAAGAAGCACTTGTTCAACGTAAATTACAGGATCGAACCAGCCATCCTGTAATAATGATCGCATCGTCCTGTACCGTAGTACTGTAATCTCGACTAGGAGACTAGAAATGACAGTGCAGTCGAGTATTCGCTGATTTGTTTGTTTCTTCCTCCTCTTATTCGCGTTCTGAGAATCGTACGACCAAGGAGAAACGAGCTGGTTAAGTATAGCGAGTAGTCTTTGACGACGAAGGATCTGTTTGATCGTAGGATGTTGAGGGAGGAGGAAAGAGCATGAAACTGTGAATAGGACGAAAAAGAGATTCGTTGAGAAGAGTATGATTAAAGGTTCCACGGATGATGTTTGCAAGAGTAAGGAAGATGATGATTAGGTCTTTTTGCGAACTGGTGTGAGGTCGAATGATTGTAATAAAGATTGGTTGGACAAATTGTGTAAGATAGGATCATCGAGGAGGTAGTGGAAAAATCACGACGACAAGATTTTTAAAGATACACCGAGGAGATTAAATAATCATAACGACTGATTATATTGGCATTTAACAATCGTATCGATTGATTATGCTGGCGAGAAACAAGTGGAATTCTATTCAGAAATTTTTGACGTTAGACGGTAATGTTGACTGATTAGAAAGATTAAAGTGTCTTATATCAATTTATTATCTTAGCGAAAGAGAAACGAGACATTGTCGTGCAATTTGTAAGATTAAAATATAGCTGATCGAGATCGTGATCATCGATTGTTATCGAACTACGGTGTATTTTATAACATACAATTTCTCTTCTACAATAGCTTCGTAATATAATTAATGGTAACGCAAGAGATTCGGTTATATTAGAAGTATAAAGCAGACATTTACTGCAATTCCCTTTTAAGAGATCCTTTTAATACTTGTCCACATAGCATTGAATGAAAGCGTAAGCCATCTTGCAATCGTCCGACATATCTTTGACTAAAACGAAACTGTGTTAGTAAAGAATCTGGTTTTAAATAAATAGGTGCAAGTAATTTACCTTTATCAAGGCATTCAACTGCATTTTTTTTCATAGGTTCAATCTTCTCAGGTTCTTCGTTGTGCACGATCTTGATGAACTCGTTTATCATGTCTAAATTTATCTTGGAGTCTTTCAACTTAAATACAAAGATGTTCTGTGTTATGCAACTATTTCGTAATTTAATTTTCGGTTAAATTAAAAAACATAGTCTATGAAATTTTTGTTCCATTGTAATATCTTATCGGTTGATCGAAAGATGATCAAGTATAACAAATTATTAGGCGAATTGAATTTACCGGATGTTAATAAATATTTAAATGAGCTCACCATGTTCATAGATTTTAATATGCACGATCTTAAACACGTAGCTTTGTCCACTCCCAGTTTTACCTCCTGTTCAAATATTACCTTTGGGTCCGCTGAAATATTATAATATTTCGCGTATCAATTTAATAAATTATATCTCTCTGTTGGAGAAAATAATCACCATACTAACTTTCAGTGTAGCCAACTGTTTTCATACACTTTAGAGTAGGAACCTTCGAAAGCTCTATGTAAGTGTCGATGAAATCTGCTTGGATAACTGTCTGAATAATTAATAAATATTGATTAATAATACTCAGCGAATAAACAATTCGTAGCCTATACGAAAATTTGTATACTCTGCCTATTGAGGAGAAATAACGCGTAAAAACGTGAAATAATTTGTATATTGTTTTATCGAGATGCAAAAAGAGTTATAGCAGCAGAAACAGCACAGAAGCCCATTACACACTGTATATTCTATGACGCATTGAATTACCGGAGATCCTTCTCAATTTTATTTTTAATATGTACGTTAGTTTCGGTATCTTATTTCGTGCTTGATGCCCAACGTTTCTATCTTTATAAGGTTGGAAATGAAAGAAAGGGAACGAAATGTAATTGGAAGTCGAGCTAGTCTGAATTAATATAAAAGGAAAAAAAAAAGAAAAATAAAAATCCATAGCGGAATTCTTCAAATCAAAGAAAAGAAAAGGAATGAGATTTCAAATTGAGACGCTTCAAATTTCAAGTAGATGGAAATTCCAAACTCAATAATAATCAACATTTTACTTACTATAGTTAGCAAAAGACAGATGCCAACCAGAAGACTCTTCATTTTGAGGTTGATTTTTGACAAACAAGAAATACACGTTAAGAATATATTTTCACTACTAAACTTTCTTGGCGAATTGCGGCGATATTTATATTGCAAATGTGTTGATAAAAAAAGTCTGTTACATACGATGCATGGCCAAAAAAAACCTATTAAAGTATATCGTATTGATGGATCATTTCCGATCACCTACGTCTCGTATAACTGTTGGTTATATAATTATTAGTCAAAAAACTGGAATAATAATTACTTCCTTTAGTTACGTATCGTCTTGTTCGACGTTCTGTTTATCAGCCACGATTCGAAACGGATTCAAAACACTTATATGATTCAAACACTCGATAAAAATTAAAAAAATATCAAAATACTTTACTAAAATTAAATGACGCCGCGAAGGTCTTTGTCGATGTTAGTCTTTGTTGGGTATAGTGTAGAATGTAAAATTGGTAATTTCTTTCAAATCAGAGTAATTTAAAACGTTTGTTTGAAACCGTGTTTACAGTATTTGAAGCGACAGTCAATTAAAGCCGCTAAAAGCTATATCTTGCGATAAATTTATCGAACTATGTTTTTATAACGATATTAAGACAGTTTAAACTGTAAACAAAGTCGGCAGTTTGAATAAACGTTGGGGATCTTCCCAAACATTTTCAAAAGAGAGACCCCGATGGTTTTTCATCTCCGACAGATATAAATAAATGTAGCGACTCAGAGAAGTCATAATAATAATTGCCGTTCGTCTATCGAGTAACAATTAATTACCGTTCGTCAATCGAATAATTACCATTGTCTGTCGAAGAGTTAGTTAGCATTTTGTCTATCGAAGAGTTAGTTATCACTTTGTCAACCGAAGAGTCATCATTTTGTCAACCGAAGAATTTTATATCCGTCAGTCTGTCAGTCAATCGTCAATATCGAAATAAGAGTAAGATTCGAATAAATCATTACATATTGTTAATTTACTTTCGAACAACTTTAATCTTCTCTCGTGCCAATATTCCCGCACATGGCAAGTTAGCCGAAAGTGGAACTTATTGCCAGTTGCATTAAACGTCAGTTAAAGCCACCGAACGGGGCAACTAAATAGAACGTGACAACAGTCATCTTTCGCTTTCTTTCTTTATATCGGTGAAATAGTCATTTATTGTATTTAAAAAAGCGAGTTTTTCTAAGTGCAATATATTCGACGTTATTCGTGTACAGATGTTTACGTGGATGAGAAGATTAGACGATTAGATGTGACGTAGATGTTTGAATCTTTTGTAATTAATACGTCAAATATTAATAAATATCGCGGGAATAATAGTTTCTTCGTGTTTAATAAATTTTAGTAATAAACTCTATTTAAATTTCACGATATACGTCTACTGCATTGTAAAAACGCATATTAATCAATTTTATTATAAAGTTCGCATTATATTGAATTTACGAAACGAAAAACAAATGATGATTTGCCAAGATGAAAAGAAAAATTAGGGATAATTAAAAATAATTATTGAAGTGTTCAATTTTCATCTAATTGCTTTTATATTCGCGTCTTTACAGTTGCATCATATCTTGTATTATTTCCTATGTGATAATTCCAATGCCTCTCTGCTACTTAAGAAATCAAGAAGTAGAAATTCCTTTGAATCAAGCCGGCGTCATGCAACGTGAAAACTCGAAAGCGATTTCGCACTCGTCGGTTTTCCCCGCAACTGCAAGGATTTTTAACGAATTATTAAGAATCTATATATTCAGTACGTTCTTTCCTATCCAGTTTAATCTTTGCTTACCTTCTTCCACGCATTTCTTTATCTGATCCATGTCTTCCGTAGTTGATTCTGAGTCTTTGTCAAATCTCTTATCCATAATTTCTTTTATGTTGTCCATTTGCATCTGACCGTCCGACATCTAAACAGCCATTTTTATATCAGAGAACGCAGTAGAAGATTGTTGAACATAGAAAAATTGTAAATATATATTTGAGAAGTTTGATTGTTCGGAAAAAACGACCGAGTAGATGTACGAACACGTTAACGTCAGGTTTCGCGTTATAAATTAATCAACAATGGAATTTTAGGGCTTTGAATAGAAAGTTGTTCAGTCACTGTTTAACTATAGACCTTATTTCGATGATCTATCGTCCTTTTTACACTCTCTAAGTTATTCTAATCCTTTGACAATGTAATAAGAACTCAGAATAAAAGCTGGACGAAGAATCGAGAACGAAAAATTTAGAAGAAACATCGTCTCTTTATTCTGAAGATTTCCCGCGTTTCTGGTCTTCTAGAAACGAGGTTTTCTCGAATCAGATAAGAAAAAGATAACTTTTAACTTTCTATAAGTGATAAATGCTAATAATTGTTTGGCGTATGACGACATTTAAGACGTGAGATTTGTAATATTATATTCGATAATCGTGTGTATGTAATATCGTACTACTTGGTACATTGTTGAAAAGTTATGTGAAATTTTCTAGCATAACTAATGATTGAAAAATTACTTTGCGTTAGAGACAATGAAACCTTTCGAGCAAAGAATTCAGGAACTATCAAACATTGGTGAGAAATTGAGGGTAAAGTTAAAATAAATAATTCCAAAGAAATTGAAGTATAAACTTACGAACCGACCTAATAAAGAGGAAGTGAGATAAAGGAAAAGATGTTAAAAAATAAGAAGAATGTCTTACAATGTTTATGCGTTTCATAACACAGGCTTTCACGCATCCCCATTTGATCCTTTCCTCACCTTCCAAGTCATTATCGACAAACTTCGCAATTTGATCTAAAATACGGATAGATCGTTTTAACGAATGTGTTATGAAACCATCGACAAAATTTGAATGATTATTGCAATGCGTTACCTTCCGGAATCTCAACTTCTTGCAGACAAGGTATTATATCCTCTTTGAAAGCTTTTATGAATTCTTCTGCCTTATCGTCACATATGGCTCCCTGAAATAAACATTTGATGTTTATTAAAATTTAATTTTTTACATCTTCTTCCTTTTCGTTACACCGTTTTACATTACATTTTTCAATTATTATACACAGCTATCGTGATTATGTCGGAGGATTAAAGGATTAAAGTAAATCCACAAATACACCGAATACAAAAATTAATATATAACTAGTTATAATACTTTTTTATAGTTAAATATAAATAGTTTCTTGAAACATATACAGGCGATTCTCAGAAATGGGAATTATTTGGCAGTGATCTTGTTTGCACATTTTTTCATTTAATTTGCAAATTATAAGAAGCTTCAGTTATAGCAGAGGATACGCTGATGTTGCTAAAAAAAAAGGCGACAAATAATTCACTATACTTGATTCTTGTTGTTTATTAATACATAGCGACCAACCGATTATTTGAAATGCTTTGATGATTTCTGTAAAATTTATGCTTGCGATAAGTATATTCATATGCATTTTTAGATTCGTTGCAAATGTTGGTAGTATAATTACGATAGTCTTGTTCCACTGCAATATCAATGAAATTTCTGCGTGTTGTCAAAATGTTTCTATAAATGTTAATGCTTTCACTGTGGACAAAAATACACTCCACTTCGGTTTTATAGGTAACCGTAGCTAAAATAAATTCTATCCCCTAACGATCCCATAGCAACCAGGACAGATACTAAATTAATATGGAATCTCACTCACCGCGACGAAGAAGAGGCAGCAGATAGCCAAGCTAACTCTCATGTTGTAAGTAAGTTTCGGATAAAAATTCCACAGAAAGCAAAACACTTGACTGACGCCTGTCGACACTTGAACATCATATTTATAGCAGAACTGTGGAAATATGTGTCCAACATCTTCCGAGGTGTTAAGATTCCATTATGGAATAACAGGAAGAGAAATAATTGCTCAATTCATGTTGGCGTTTATGTAACGTGTCTTGATTAAAATCTACCGGCCCTCGATTGCTTCGGATGAAGAATAAAAAAAATAATAGACTTCGCCAGAACCAGGGAAGATGATCGTCGTTCGTATAATTAAAATTCGGTTTTCTTCTAACGAGCCACGTTCCATGATCGATAAATAACGATCGTTAGGCGTGATTTATTCTTCGATATCTTCGCCGATCACCCTTGTGCCATTGGCACGCGATGAACCGTCATGGGAATGGTTTCTCTTTTTAGACACTTTTTGTGAACGATAATCGACGTTCACGATTCAAACGGACGGAATTAATTGGCCGGCTAATTACTCTGTTCGATTCTATTCTAATTATTGCCTATAATTATCGCAAACGCCCGTGTGAAATCTCGAATGATTACAGGTGGCCTTTTAAAATAGAATCGTCGTAACAGGTACGTGTTAACCCTTGCTACGTGGTATCCTCAAAGCTGAGAGTATTTTCGTTGTACAGTATCGGCCAAAGGTTTGCAATCAGTGTATAGTCGTTTTCCAGTATATTTTCCAATGTAAGTTGATTTTATTTGAGAACGAAACTGTTAACATTCGTTGTTATTAGAAAATTGATAAAAAGGACCATACACTTTGTGTTTCAAAAGTTTGCAGTTATTACGCGTTCCACAGAATCCAGGAATTCAGGAGAACAATTACGTTTCTATTGGCTTGAAACTCTTTTCTAAAAGTCTACTAACACGAAATATTTGTGGGGTGTGTGCATATATCTATAACACGGATATCAAATTAGCAATGAAATTAGTAGCAGATTCGATACACGCACTTGAGAAAATTACTCGCAATTTTTAGTTAGTAGCCTATGTTCTTCGTAACGTAAGGTGTTAACGCGTAAGAAAAGTTAAAGCCTGGCAAATTTCTACGCAACGAAGAAAGCCATTTTTTTTTCAGAACGAGTGCATCGATAAGGATGCACGATATGTGACAGATAAGGATCGTCGTTTTACATCAGTTAGTCCAACTTTTAACAGCAAAGGAACTTATTCGCAAGAATTAAGACCTTTCGAGCTGAAACATCGACAGGAAGATTCCGAACCAGTTCGACAAACTATTAGAAGAACCGGATTGGGTTTTTCCTTCGATCAAAGGCGGATGACGGACGATCTTGAATTAATCTGAGCGTTATTATCGTCGTAACAGAAGGAAGTTTAAACCGCGGAAATCGGCCCCATCTTAGAACGATCAAAATATTTCATCGATTCGAGCAACCAACTATAAATTTGTCTGCTCGAATGAGACTGTGTAGCTACGGGCGTACAAGATAAATCTTGCCAGTGCACCGTCATAAAGTTGTGAAATAGGTCCGATATTTCATCCTATCGTAAGTTAAGCATTGCGCACAGGTAGTTTGATATCGAATAACTGATAATAATCTTTCTGTTCTGTGTAATAGTGTATGTAATCGCAAGAGAATCTTTTAATTGCGATATGATTGTCTTAATTACACGGTTGGTAGAAGCAGGTTTGTATAATCTAAAGTCGTGGACAATTGTTCAGAAACGTTATGTAAAGTCGTATTGGTGTCCCGTGATGGATTTTGAAGATTGCGAGGTGGAAACAGAGAGTTTCTTTTAGGCAGATTAGTTAGAAACGAAGAGTTGGAAGAAATATGAGGAATATGGGGTAATAATACAGTTATTTCGTGATATATTTATCATTCTACGAATAAATTTGTTCGCTTGATTATTGTCATCTCGTTTTTATTATTTCATCGAACATAGCTATATTTTTTTCGGAAAATATTCATTTCGGGGAATATTTTTATCAATAATTAACGTAATATCAAAGACAGAGGAAACAACGCTTTTATAATATAAGAATTAAATATTATTTTACATACAATAACATTTTCTCAAGTTATCGAATCGTTCAAGAATTCAGTCAATTTCGAAAGTTAATTTTTCTAGACAAATAGCTGACGTATCAGTACGCTCCCGGACCCATGATATCATTGATCGATGATCGATTATAGAATAAGATTTGGATAGTTTAAACCCTTCTGCATTGTGGTTTTTTTCGGGTATGTCTACACACTGCTACTTTTCGACTACTACGACGACGATAACGGGGATGACGATGTCCAGATGTTTGCGATTGGAAATTTCTCTTGGTTCTTCGATGATCTTGTGAGTCCGCCATTAACGAGTTGTTCACGGTATTATATAAAGCTGTAACAGATTTTGCAGATATTTAAAATTACATATCGATAACTGGCAAGTTTTTTAATGACCGACGTGATTAGGAAAATGTGAAATATTTGGAATTTCTAGCTGCGAGTAATTTATGAAATTGTTTCAAAAATTCTGAAAGCAGCTTCGAAAATGCTACTGCAACTTGAATCACGTTTGTCCGTACATTGTCATTCACATCGTTTAACAATAAGATAAAATAACGAAATTTTGAAAGGTAGCGATGGCAATCTTTCGAAGAGATCGTATTTCGCTTTACTTTCGTACAAACGTATCTCTTGCCCATAATCCAAAAATGTCAAAGGGATTTTGCGCAAAATTCCAATTATTACGTAAAATTGGTAACGTTCCAAGCTCTTTTTCGAGAGATCGATCTAAGATGAATTACTGCACCCAAATAATTGTTTCCGGCGTAATCGTAATTAAAAATCACCTCCGAATCTGTTGCATAGGTGCATGTGCTAAATTGCCATGCAGCTTCGCACCCTTCCGTAGCCGTCACTGCAAATGAAAATTACAAATAACGAACGCAAAAAGATATAAATAATTTCTTATTAATACTGTGTTATTACTAATAGGCTGAAGAAATTATTGCTTTAAGTATTTGTTTAAAACTGTGTTATTGAATCGATCGCTTGTGTCGTTGATTATCAACGAAGGTACTTGCCTGAGTTTTTACACGTTTCAACTAAATGTGTAATGCGTGGGAAATATTCGTCGAGGATCATAACACGAGCATTCTTCACGAAGAAATCCCACATGATTTCGTCGCCCTTCATCTAACGAAGAAAGCAAACGTATTTTTTCCATCTTGTTAATTTAAAAGATATAACGTTCATTGTCGTGAACCGGTGACTAACTTTCTGACCATTGATTAAAAAGAAAGGAAATTGAGAAATTTCACTTACAGCTTTAGTTTGTGTCAGGACGCATTTCATATAGCACATCAACCTCTCGTCTTTTGGGAATTCACCGTTATGTTGGCCGTCTAGAAGCTCTGTACGTAAATCACCAAAGAGTTTATTATTCTTTCTTGAAAGCTGTTACCAAGAAATTGCACCTACATTTTGTTTATTTTCGAAATTAATCATCAGGACGAACAGAATTGAAACAAAATCCGCATGGGACGAATTTTCGTTCATGGTAGATAGATAGCATTTAACGTTCAACGATAAAGTTAAAGTAAAAGTTAAAAATAAGAAAGAACTATCAAAACTGTCAAATCAAAGAGTGATGCATTAATTTCGATTACATTTCCCATCGAATCATCATTAAACGTCTGCATAACCATGTGTGGTTATCACTTCGACAAATCACGAAGACTACCTCTTCCTCGTTCAAAAAAATTCGATCAAATACCACAGCCATCCTTGCAAATTGAAAAAAGTAGCATCGAAAAATACCTTTAGGGGTGTCGTTCTTCTTGCTGCAAGGCTTCCTCAAGTTCTTGATGGACTTCTTCAGTTCATCGAGGTTCATCTTTTTCTGTACGCGTAAAAGAAAGTCCAAAGTCCGTGTGTATAATATACACATTCAGGCGAATTATAGCTTCGAATAGGAAGAATCGATCGATCAAACTCACGCTCTCTGTATCTTTGATCGCCAACAAGACAAGCATCAACGAGACCAGCAGGCAAACGCCGACCCCCTTCATCCTGTTTGACTTGTTCCAAATTTATTCTTCTTCCTCTTCCTCGTTGATGTTTCGAACCAACTTCGCTAGCTTCTCGATGGTTCAAACCACGAAGAAATAGCGCACGTGGATTCGCAATACGATCGTACACTCCCTTTTATAGTCCGCGTTGATCGTCGCAGTAGGAGAAGGAACAATTTTTGCATTTTGTGGGTGTTGCACGAAGCTTGACCCGTAATTACCCTGCCGACTAATAATTAATGTGCAACCTGCACTTTCCGCGTAGCATCTTCGGAAATTCAGACTACGTCGGAAAGGGAGGAGTGTTTCCGCCACGTAATGGATTACGTCGCAAATATGAAATTATTATGCGTCGTATTATCATCGACGATGCTGGATCATGTCCCGAGAGTACCTCTTTTAGCGAGTTACTTCTTTTTTTCTTTGATTTTCTGCTCTTTGCTTCTAATTTTTCTTTTCCAGTTTTGTACGAGGACTCTCTTGCCCGATTAACACTTTACCGACTGATAGCCGATTAATCAATTTTTGTCGCCAACGCTCACCGATCGGTAGCCATTAATTAATTTTGTCGTCAATCTCTCTCACAATCTTTCTCATTATTTGAGCAGTAATTTATTATCTAGTACTAAGGTACCTTGTTCGGTTGCGTCAGTTGCGTTGCTTTGTAAGCTCCCACGGTTTTATACCAATTTGAAAAGCTCACCTTTCGTGATGAATGAAAAGAATGGTATTAGAGAGTCCAAACCGAAACAGAGCCGGCGCCAGGCTCGCGGTTGAATCGCTAGCGGTCGGTAAGGTGTTCATTTATTAACGAAATTCACGTATATTAGTATCTGTGATTGTTATATATTATCGATCTCAGATTGGTTTTAAATTTCACGAATATAATCGCGTCTTATTAGTAACGGTGAGTCACTACGATGCTGTTTAATCGTTCTAGCGCCACGCAGCGCGATCGCGCTGTTCGAGTACTGTGGTGAACTGTGTCGCGACGTTTCTTTACTTTATTACTTTACTTTTCTACTTTACTTAATCACTTTTTTTTATTTCAAATAGTCGTACCACCTGCATAAACGAAAAGAAAGAACAGCGCGATCGCGTCGATCGACACAGCTTCTTAAAAAGCCCTGGCGCTAAAACGGTTAAAAATTTCCCGAGAGGAGAACGAACTTTTTGGATAGAAACCGTCTCGCATAATTTATTGAAATCTTATTCGGACTTGAAATTTGGAGATTAATGTTTGCTACGTTATACTTGCACGCTATTTTATTGCGAATCTTTGATACAATACGATATTAGACCGTAACGTATAAAATATCGAATTTTATCGCCTTCGACAAATATCATTATCTTTCAGACAGTTGATTTTCTCGTTTAGACATCTTTAACATTTACGTACACATGAAAAGGATATATAAACGTATCCTTTTCTTAGGATTCAGCGGAAGTATGAATCGTTAAAAATGGGACATTTCATTCTCTATAATCTAACGATATAAGAAAGTATAATAACACAGTAATGTAAATCGCTAACGTTATTTTGATTGCAAAATTAATGTCAACCTAAGATATTTCTTAAAATTTACGATCATATTATATAACGTCATACTAAATTTAAAAAAATTACAGCTCAAAATAAGTAAACTATTCGTACACGTTATCGATGACTCGCTCCTTTTATCGATCTCGCGATCGTTTGCAGTTTGCAGTTTGATAAATTTGCACGGAGCCTCTTCGAAAGATGGTGCAGTTTGTCGTGAATGTCGTTTGTTAAGGAAAGAAAAACCTTTCCGGATTCGTGTCGTAGGTGCATTTTACGAACGTATATGATTTCTGGCATTCATCACCGGTGTATTCTGCGTATAAATGGAACAAAGTTTAGGTGGAAGCTTTAACTTCTTGCATATAAAAAAGAAAAAAAAGTATGGTGCGTCTGAAAAGTTTCTAAAGCGATCGAATCTCGATTCAAAAAGGAATAAATTATTGGAATTTTTCTACAATATCTTTATACGAATACGGTGATTCGAAGTTGTCGACGGTTTTGCGAATTTCTTTATAAGCAACCAACTTTTATTCAATTATCGATCATTTCGGCCCCAATCGTACCTTTTTATTCTTGACAAATTTTCTAAATTTCGAAGAATTATGAAAGAATCGTTGTTGATATTTATGATTAAATGTCTGCTAAAGTTCTTCTTGAAATATTAAAAATCTATTTGCTTGTTTTGAACGAGCAGGTGTTCGAGTATTTAGTAATTTGCCTTACCCATATGACTACACTTCAGTATGGCTTCCTTCATTACGGCCGCTTCTTCCGGTGCCATCGAAAGTTCTACTTGTTTGATCACCATAGCAAAATCGATATTGCCATTTTTAAACTAGACGAACAAACGGATGAAAAATGTCGATTAATCGATCTTCCAGCGGACAATCTTAATATCGAAGATATTATTTCATTTTGTATTTACGGTTCGAATTAACTTCATAATGCAGTTCGTATAGCACTTAAGATTTGGATCATCTGGAAATTCGCCTCTTCGCATGCCCTCCACTTTATCTAAATAAATTCCGGCAGAAATACAGAAGAAACTTTGTCAACGTTCTAATTTTCTTCGATTTGATCGAATTCTGTTTTATTCGTCTTCTCTACTTACCTTCTGATATATCGATCTTTTGCAAGCAAGACCTGCGCAGACTCCTTGCCATTTTGTCCATTTGTTCGGCAGTGGCCTAAAGTACATGGAATAATTTAGATTCTGTTGTCAGTTTTCTTTCCTTCTAACTTTTAATGCATAATGGCACGTGTTGAGAATTTCCTGGTTTTATTTCTAACAACGCACTATGCTACATTATGCCAAGCTCCCGAATAGCGACAATGAACCACGTGTTCCAAGAACTATTGGTCATTCTGACGATGAATTTGTTACCATTGAATTTTATTAAATTTTCACACGTCTAAATCTTTGGATGATCGGGTTACCGGAATATTTCAATTTTCAAAATTTCAAATATTTAAATCTGTTAATATTTTAATACTTTGGTATTTAAATTTTGAATTTCTAAATGGCGGAAAAGTATGTCGAATATCGTATGGTAAAATATTTCGCAGAATATTCGAGAAATATTTTTCGAAAACTATTTATCACTTTTATCTATCTAATTGCCATTGTTCCAGCGAACAAAATTCCTGGATCGCTGAAAAATTAATATTTTCACTAATACTCGACCAAATGTATCCTTTCATTAAAATTAAAAGAAACGTACACTTTCTGCTGGTTTCCACGCCACGAACGCGAACAACATCGCGACAAGTAAAAGTTTCACATGCATATTCGAATTTTTAAATAGAAAAGGAAATGAAAACGAATATTAAAGAGCGGTCTTTTTTCAGGACCAAGCGACTGAAGGCTTATTCGCCTAGTCTTTCTCTTATAAACCTTTCTGCTCGAACGTTTCGTAAGTCATATGCGATGACGTTTCTTCGATATAAGATAATTTGATAATTTGACATTGGCTAGGAAATTACGATAGAAAAACATGGTCTTTTTCGACTTGATGATAAACTCGCTGACTTTATGTAACGCGAGTTAAAGAGCGTTTTCAACCACTGAATTATCGTCTCGACGAGTTTCAACTCCCTCGAACGAAATAATCTTGTACCGTCTTGTTCTTTCCGCAATGATTCGATACGATTTCCTTTTTCACTGTAATTTCCTACTTAAAAATGTAAGATTATCGTGGAAAATATCGTTTATCTTTCGAGAAAGAGTAGAAGCTAAATAATTTCTTCGCAGAACGAGCAGATATTATTTTAAACATTAGGTTGTCCGAAATGTTTCTTTCGTTTTGCGAGGCATTTTTCCTTTTATATTATTTTATTGAATTGTATATGACCCACTTTTGTTATATTACTACAAAATAGATCATACATAATTCAATAAAATAATATAACACAAAACACGTTGTGCACCTACTAAATCCGTATAAAAAGAAAGAAACTTTTGGGACAACCTGATACTTACGATCACATCCTCGTGTTTGTTCAAAAATTCGACATATTTCGACAGTAATTAAAAAACTGTTTAGCGAGCTTCCATTGCAAAACTATCGACAAATTATTCCATTATAGTTTGCGGTAACAGTCACAGGCTCGATCATGCCAGCCACTGCACCGTCTCGAGCCCCACACCCGCTCGGTGCGGTTTGCACGCTCCAACTTGTACGAAGCAAGTTTTGGCCGGTCGTTCGCTTTGTCCGCAGCTCCCTTCGCCGACCGAAGACTCGGCGTTAATGTCGAACCCTTGTATCTCGAGAGACACCCTTAAAACAGGAGCATCTGGCCAGAAAGCGCCGCCATCCCCGCGGCCATTAGTTCGTGGGGCTACTCTTCGCCGGTTCGATAATTACATTTTTTTCCACCCTCTCGACACGATCTCCTCGGCGATTCGTTTCCACCTGATCGTCGTATACTTCAACGAATCTCAAGAGGAATTCCTCTTCATGTCCTTTTCGATGTTCATCCCTTCGTTTTTCTTTTCTCTTTTGGCGCAAGCGACTACAGCAAGCTTGGCTTTTGAAGAGACGATGGCTTTTGCCAGGATATTCCGGCTCCTCTTTAATAAGAGTTCGTAGATCGAGTGCGACGAAATTCATTGGAAATGTGTATGTTACCATCGATGAGAAATTTTGGTTTTGAATTTGAGTAACAAATGAATTTCAGGGATTTTAAGGATTTTAGCGCTAGAATTATCCGAGTGGTTGATACGATCAATTTAAAAGCTTTCGTGGAAATTTCGTAGATTTATATTCGACATAAAAAATATTTCTGCGTGTGCAACAGCATCGTGTATCTTGCGCTTGTCAATTTATTTAATATCATTAGCAAATTACGGAAAGTAAAGCAACGATTGCAACGTTTAGAAAGTAAAATAAATTATTTCGGTTTCACGTTTTTCCCTTGCAAACGAATGGTACGTTTATTATCAAATTAAGAGAAACTTAAGAAAAAAAAAAAAAGAATTTAAATTTAAGAGAAACGCGACAGTGTGGGACGTTTATGTTTCTAATTTGATGAAAATATGAAGAGAAGAGAATAAGAAGCTTCTCCGTGGGATGGACCTAATTCCACGATATCATATCCGCATCTTGCCTCGTAAACTAAAAATACTTGTACACGTGTAACAACAAAATTTCGTCAGACGGTGACATCGAATCGAACCGATGGAATCCGATCACGCAATACCGGCCTTCCTTCACCCACATCTGGACACCGCGTGCTCGTTTCCGAACAACGATCCGCGATATCATAACGCGGACTTTCTCCGCTATTCATGGACACGTTCGATTTTAGAGCGTGAAGAATGTCAATATGTTACCTATATGCACATACGTGGACAACTTTACATAATAATTGATTACCTAACAATTAAATTGTGGATGCCGATGCAGATTGATATTTTTAGAAACGTAACTATACAGATAGCACGTTGACACGAATTTCTTTCGTTCGTTAAATATTATACCTTTATATATTTTTATATCTCATCTGCGTTGTGTGTATATTTTTGCATCTTTGAATTTTCCATAAATTAAATAAATTTTCATAAAGCAAATCTGCTGATACTTATGAACAGGGGTGCAGGTATGTATTAAGGATTTTCACAAGAACGAGTTAATCAGACCGTAAAATATCCATCGCAAAAGTGTTGTTCGCGATAATAATCGAACAATCGAAACGCGAAAACGAACAATGTGAAACGAGCATCGTGAGAATCTCTTGGCTCCACGAGGCCAAAATTGCTTCCTAAGGAATAGCAATCTCGCCAAGTCCAGTCGGTTCGCTAGAGAGGGTTGAACAGTAAAAGAAAACGGTGTCTGATTGTTTGCGGGCGTTAACGACGATCGCGTGCGACAAAACTAGCTTCTTCCGTAATATAAACAACGGGGAAATAAGAACGCGGAAGCGAAGAGCGGAAAGAAGATGGACGCAACGGTGAGTAAGAAACGGGGCAGCGATGTTACGAATTACGGAAAGGGAAGGGCGTGTTAGAGAATCACGTCGTACGAGTCATGGGAATAACGTGACCTCTGCGACGCCGCCCTAATTAAGCGCCTTTAATTAACGGTAATAACCGCGTTTCACGGCGAATTGCGTAACGAACGTCTTGTCGATAGGTCGCTGCTTCGTCCAGAATTATAATAACGCGTTCAGCTTGCCACGATGTATACAGTTGGCTGAAAAGGTTCGATATCGTCTGGTAAGTTGGTTCGCTTTGGCCTGCGTTTATTTAATAATTTAGGATCCTGTATTACGTAGAACGTAGACGACGAAACGCGAGATGTAATTTGAAAATTTAGAAAGCCGATAAATAAATCGATAGACAATATCGATAATAAAAGATCCCGATATTTAAAATTGGAAATATTGAAAAGTTGGAGAACCTACGTATGTAATGTGAGTCTCGTAAATCTCGGATTGCGAAAAAGGTTAACATTTAACCTTTTTATATAATGAAAAACATTTCAAAGAATTTGTAAACATAAAAAACGAGAAGTTCTCTCCGTCTGGGAGGCGCGAATCTCGCTCTTAAAAAGATATCGCTTCCATTTGAAAGGTATTCGCATAAAATGCCCAGGCCGTATTCCTGGCGACAGTGCGTCACATTGTTGCATCAACATCGCCGCCAAATTGAGAGGCGTATAAACGCGTGGCCGAAGAAAAAGGAACGAGCACGCGATAAATGAACTGTGTCGATACGTTTTCGAAACGCGACCATCACCAGCCGAGAGACTCGCGACTGCGTAATAAATTAATCGCGTGCCCCGTCGCGATTAAAGGCTGCCCTTTGTCATGCTAATTACCTTTCAATTAAACTTCACAGTACCGGGGACCCCGAGCTTGCCTGTATTAGCTTTCAGTCGGCTCTGATTCGGGCAACTTACTTTCTGCCGCAAAATTCCAAGCAAATTGTGGTTCGTGCTTTTAGTCCAACCTCCCTCTGTTCGACGTAGAAGACCCTTCGAAGGGAATAAAGAGAAAAAAGAAAAAGATACATTCGGCCTTCGTTCTTCGTGATCAGAGTGGCCTCTCGAAACTCGCTTCTCGCGTCTTTTGCCTGGTTATTCGCAATCACGACCTTTGACAGTCTCGCAGCGGAAATGGGGTGTGGGGTTGTTCATCTTTGTTGGGGTTGCAACGCTAGGTAATTTTTCTTTCCTTGAAAAATATATATCGATTTTATACGATAGCGTGATCCGTAACGATAAAAGCGGATGTATGCCTGACCTGATATACGAATTGATACACACGGTGGTTACAAAAGATATTGGCACATAGCCTTATTTTTCAACCAAGAGTTTCTTCGTATTAAGTTCTATGCTTCGTCTTAACGGTATTACAATTTTTGTAGTCATACGAGAGTATTAAATGATACGGATATATCTGTACCTGATTAATTAGTACATACACGGTATAATAAGTACAATAGCGGAGTACCGATACTTTTCGTAGCCACTTTTCATATGGTTTCGATTTGTAATCGAGATTATGGTTCGCGAAGACGTTTTCGATGACCTCGACGCGATGTTCACCGATAGAAGGGAGAAGAGGCGAAAAAGGTCGGGCCCCGGAGATATCGCCACACTTCCGGCACACGATGTGACTCACAAACTCGTTTCCCCTCTATCGCGGGCACAACGTTTAATCTACCGATTCTTGTTGCGATGTTAAACCGATGGAAAGAATAAGTCGTGTTACCGGTTCGTGCGATCGTTCCAGTTCCAAGCTCTATTTTCACTCCGAACAGTGTGGATTCTCCGTTTCAGTTTGAGTAGGAAAAATGTTATTTTTTCCTAACTTGTCGAGACTATAGATAGGATGTTGCAGGAAATTGAAATTTTTGCAAGGAAAAATTGATTATGAGCAAGAAGTTATTTACACGATACGTACGAAATAAAACTAATTGCTCCTCAGAGATCGCAAGGTTCATTTGTCGAAGGAAGTGCGCGTTGTAGAAAGCCAATCGAGATGTGAAATAAATTTGGGTGTTCTTTGTATTTGTAACATGAATTTCTTACAGTTGATAAACAATGGTGTCAATTTATTGAAAGATGTAAGTGATATCGCTTAAAATTCTGGTAGGGGTCACCAGCAGATTGTAAAGTTCAGCAGTTTTCTAGACCACTAACAAAGATTTAGGGTTGTTGGAACGACCATCAAGAAATTTTCAGGATCAGCGTTTTCTCTGGTTACTAACGGAGATTTAGGATTCTCGAAACGATCTTCGACCATTTTCGAGGATCAGCAATTCCCCTGAACCATCGTATTATGTCTCCGGTATAGTCCATGCGAGATATTGTATAACGTGATGATATCATTAATCTCAAAAGATCGTTTGCTATTTCTCTAACTCCATATGCCTTTATTTTTATCTCATATTTTAGTAGTATACCTGGCGTAAATGTTACACATATTATAAATCGGTTTCTAAGTGCACTTATTCCTAGTCTTAGTTCCAGTTCCACGACGTTCGTATCTTTAATTTTAGGAATTTTTACAAATATGCCTATTTATAACTACAATTGTCGTTATTCTTAGCCCAAACTTTACAATAAACAAATTTATCGCACGCGTTCTAACAAGGTAGTTTGCAATTTCTCATCGTCGTGCCACGATGTCCTAGTCCTGCGAAATTTCTTATTTCTTGCTTCCTCTTATGCAAATTTGTCCTCTTCGCCAAATAATCGAACGATCCACGTATTTGCTTCGAATCGATAAACAAAATCTATTTTGCGAAAAATCGACATAAGCGTCGATAACTGATAATGAGTTTCTGCTATGTTAAAATATTTCTAACAGAAAAGTAGGAAACCAGCTAGAAAAGAAAATGGGTTGGACTCGCGGTATCGCTGTCTATTTTCTCGAGCGCTGACACACACGCGAACAGAGCTAATCGTATCCGCTTCCTGTGAGTTTCGGAGCGAGCCACGTCCATTTGACGATAAACAAACAGAAATCGTTGCTCTCGAAATAATCTTCGCCGTGAAGCCACGCTTCCCTCTTCGACCGATTTTTTGACCAACAATCGTATATTTTCCTATTAAACAAACTGCACTTCGAATCTCGAAGCAGGTCTAACCCCAACCTAACATCGCATGACTCGGCAAGTTTCACGCTTAGAAATTATACGGCCTATCTGCGTGTTAACAAATTGCATAACGCTCTGCTTCCATCGAAACGAGTCCAAACGCACGGCAAATATCTTGGAAACACGATGGAACGTGAATACGTGGCATATATTAGGTTGTCCGAAAAGTTTCTTTCGTTTCACGAGGAAATAATAAACGCGCAACGTTTTTTCTTTTATATTATTTTATTCGATTACGTACAATCCATTTTGTTCTGTTGAGATAAATATCGCGACATTTCGCAGACTTGGTTTTCACTTTTATACGAAGGTGCACTGTTGTAAAAACCACGTTTGCGAAAGAAAGACACTTTTCGGACAACCTAATACATATATGGCGTTCACGACGATTTTCATCCAGAATTATCTTTGTTGCAAATGACAACGTGAGTTCGTGCTGGCCATCCATATGCAGATGCGCTAGTTACGATAAATAGTAACTAGAAATTCTAGATACAATCGATAGATTTAAGATGTTCTTTTGTTTTTATTCCTAGTCCAGGTAAGAAAGTGGAATAAAGGTTTTGCGGCTGAGAACGGTATGATAGATTTATCGAAAGAATAAAATAATAGCTATTATGATCCTACCTCTGAATACAGAAATAACAATAATTTTCATCAATCGCTTTTTATCATTTTATATTCCTGTCTAATCTATATCTCTGAATTTAATTTAGAAACTATTATTGTTTATAAGATACGATTATTATTTCTAAATCCAATCTGTACCTAATCTGATTGTATAAATCTGATTTATCCAATTAGAAGTTCGCATAGATATTCACGGTCTGTCGTTGACATAAATTCTATTGCTATAAACAAACGTTTACACAGATGCGACAATTCCTTCCTGATATCTAATTATCCTAACAGTCGTGTCGATTTATATAAATTATAGCCAGAGGAGGGACTTTGATTGCGTTAGGCCGCGGAGTACTCGCGATATTACGACCAATCGATTACGCTTCATTCAAATAAAGGGGATTGCACTGGATGGGGAGAACAAAGGTGACCCGTAATGAAGCCTGACACTCGGCAATTAGCGACGGCGGATCGTTTTTTGATTTAATTGCTGTCGACTGCACAGGCGTAACCGTATTACGCGTTCACGAGCCGGCTTTTACCTTTCCTGATCAAATGGAGTCATTCGTTGGACCTAATTTATGACAGAGCGTAGATGCTGGTCTTCCGGGATGTTAGGCTCAGGCAGGTAGAATTTATTGACAGGATAAATTACGGTCGAACCTGTTAGATGGATCATTTCTTAATCGAAAAATCCTTCTAACACGGGGCTAAAAAGTAACAAAGAAATGTTACTTTTTATTACGTGAAATATAACGCGAAGATCGATCGATATGACAAACATGATCGATAGAACGTTAATTGAAACGTTTAAATGGAATTTTCTCCGATAGTTGCCAATCTCAAATTTTGTTTCTTTAATCGTTAGAATTTGCACATTTTTCTATTAAACTGTATTTCCCTCGTAATTAAACTTTTCTGTATGTTTTAAAGTTTTATCATTTGAGAAAAGAGAACATTTTGATTACGAGGTATCGTCGAATACGAATTTTAAACGATATGCTTCATTTACAATTTTTTTAACGACTTTTCCGTCACTTTAGCCATAACGAAGATAGAACGAAGAAACCGACAAACAATGTTTAAGAGTTTAGGACGATATAAATTATGCTGCATTACGCAATACAGTGATTGGTCGTAGGTAAAATATTACTTTGTCAATGGATTACGCAACCATAATACGCTCTTCGGCAACGTGTAATAAGCATTCGGAGTAACATGTAGTTACTCGTGCACGATAGCACGGTTAATGATAATAGTATTGCTTCATTTTATTAATTAACGAGCAATTTCGACGAAAACGATCTTTTCCGAGTGATGTAACCGATCGAACAATTTTGATAGTAATTTGCGTCTATATAACAGACATTTTAAGCATCCCTGTAATTAAACCAGACGATCGATATATAATTTCTAAAATAATGCTTTTCTGTTTTATTCCATTGTTTGCAATCCCATTGTTCCCATTAGAAACACTTAGAAATATCGTAATATATATTAACAGTACGATAATAATTGTTCTGGTATTTTTTAGTAATATTACACATGAAACTTTTTAAACATTTTTCAAGAAATTACAAAGATCATGCGGTACGTGTCCTTTCGATGTCGTAATTTCCTTAATTGTAAATAGTTCTGCGAACAAAGGAACAAAGACGCCCGATGGAAACTGCGATTACAATTACTGTCTTTCTTTTTTTTTCGCACTTAATTAGCGATATATTTGGAACTTGCTGCAATCCTTCTTTCAAGTGTTCCCACAAAATCATCTGTTTCTCTAAATCAAACAATCACCGTTATATTTGCACGTAGATGTTTCCTTTCTTTAATTTTCTTTCAGCTGTTTTGTACATAACGCCTTTTAGAATTGCTGGGAAGAAACCCGAGTTGCATTTGGAACGATAAACTTCTCCTTTCAATAAGATAGAAATTTATAGAGATAACTACTCGCCTGTCATCGTTACGTAATCTCACTTTCAAAGAACCATTACTTTTCTTTCTTTTTCCTTAACTGTAGAAAAATTCGAGCTCCGTTTCGATAGTCAGAGGCGGAACTAACACGTTGAAAGAACATTTTCCTTTAATAAAATTTCCTTTATACGTGTCTGTCTTTTCATCATCGAACCACGAAAACCAGTAAAAATCGCAACCAATCCAGAGTTAGCGTTTTTAATTCGAACATAAATCCATCCATTCTCGTGGAACGATCAATCACGTTCATAGTGTTGGTTTCTCGTTCGTGTCGAGAATTTCTCTCTGCACGATTTTATTCCCTGTTGCATGGCTGATCTTCTTCTTGTACGGCGGCGAACAGCTTGAACCGCAAGGCTCGTTTATTAATAAACAGCTGGAACTCTGTTCGTTCCTTTTTTCAATGACTACGTACCCATGTTGGAGAGTACGAAACGTACACTCGGTATATTTTAGCTGCATGATTCAGCGGCCGGCGAAACGCGAGTCCCTCTGCCTGTCTCTCTTTCCAACCATCTTTCCTCTATATTTTTGATGTTCCACGCGGGCTGTCCGCATCGAATCTCGCGGTAAGGTGACGCGACAAAAGTTACCCCGCCGTGCGAAATTTTGCTCCGACTTTTACTCTCTCAAGACGGAATTCAAGATGGGAGATGGACGATTTTTTAACGACCACTTAATTTTTCCTCCCTTTAATAAGAAAACCTAGAAACCAATTAACAAGGCAATTGAAAGTTCTTAGTATTCGTAATCTTACGAAACGGCAACCTACGTCGAACAATTTCTACTCGATTCAATCTTACGTCGATAACTTCCTTAACTTCTAATTATTCCCATCGATCATCTACCCCGTAACCACGATCTCACGACTATTCTAAATAACTCGAAGACTATGTATCACTGACTGCTAACTTATTAATAGAAAACGGCGAACGCATTTCCAACCGTACGAAATTATTCCGCATACTCGTGATACTCTTATTTTGCCATCGCCATATCCTCGTTTCTTATTCTCACGTACTCCGCATTCTCGTTTACGCCTCTCGGGAGAGTTTAACAACCACGAAACAACAAATTATTACTGTTTACGCTCGAGTAGGTAGTACGCACGAGCTGCGTGAAAGTAGACAGGCTTTAAGGGCACCGTTGTCAGCGCCGCTGCCAGTACCGCTGGCAAATGCTTGGTGGTGGTGGTGACGAAGAGGAGGTTGATGGCGATGATGATGTTAATGCCGCAACCAGTGGTGCTGGAGTCTTTCTCTGGTCGTCTTCTTCCCTGGCGCATCGTTAAATTCGTCCGGATCGACGCCGCGACGTTCTATAATTCGCGCCTCTTTCCATTCTTTTCTCAGTGATTTTCTCTTCTCTTTCTCTTATTCCTTGCAACGATTATTACTCTTAATATATCGTGATCCTTAATTAGAACAGTCGAGAGACGAGGAAATGAATGTAATTGTAGTATAGGTAATTTTAGTGACCTTGGTGCATTGGATTTTTCAGTGATGAATTATTCATTGTCAGTATAGGTAATTAATACGTTTTCTAATTGTGTTTCCGATGAATATTATTTATAAAATAAAGTAGAGAAAATTGTTCGCATACAATATCTCGTTAGTGCATTGATCGTTATAATAATAGATAATCGTAATAAGGAATATTCAGTGAGTTGGTAATAGTGTCAAAGTGAATTTGTGAATACTATTTCCTACAAACTATACCCGGTACATCATTTTCAAACACCATGTTTTATGTCCTCTGTATAAATTAGTGGCGACGAGGACGTTTACCGAGGAGGACCCTTCGAATTTATATCGTTTACCAGTTGGCACGTCGTTCGAAAGAATATTATTTTCTGCCACCTAAAATATCGATTCTCTACTTCCCATTAACTCTGCGATACTACACCCACGCGTAATCCTGTTTACTATACCGAAGAATCGTACACCGTAACGTGAAAACAAGTAAGAGTAGAGTCGCTTGAAAAATGTAATTTTATTAACGTAACATTTACTAGCGTTCGTACGAAACGTATAAAACGATATCCTGCTATAATAGAAGTCTGGATTTAATATATCGAAACTAGATATTGTAAGATAACGCACGTTGCACTATGTCCGCCGATTTTCCACATCGATATTTAGCATGAAATATCATTGAAAGAATATTCAGAGAGTCGGATAAATTGTCGGCATTAAATTCCAATTCACGGGCTGTCTAGTAAACATTCTAAACAACGTTGACAGAAAGAAAACAATCAAATTTGAAAATTTTCTTCTGTTTCGAATCTCAAGATACCTCGAGTAAAGAATCGAACATTTTAGGGTAGTTTCGCGTTAACGAGATGTAATTTGCATCCACTTTCCATTCGCCTCGGTCAATTATCTCGCACACGAAATTCACTTTCACTCTTCCTTCTAAAAGGAACTCGATCACCTTCCCCATTCTAATCGACTCTTGCACCAACGGAATGTACTTGTGTGAAAAAAACTGGCGATCAAAGGAAAGAGGTCAAGGAGTATAGCCGTGTGTTATACTGCCACGTCGAAAATGTAAATGGTGGAAGATTTTTTGAAAAGATGAGAAATTAGGGGAATGAAAAGAAAACGGAGAACGATGTGGATCGCAACAAGGCCTCCCTGTTTACATTGCAGACGGGCCACCTGAGCGTTTTCGAGGGCAAGGACTGTGGTTCAGTGTCTCGGTGGCCGTGCTCGAGCGAAGTCGGCGACGCGCGTACTTTGAGAAGTGTGAGGCGGCGCGCGTCTTCGGTGTCTCGCCACGTGAACAAACGGAAAAACGCGTTCCACCCCGTCCTTTCTAATTTTTGTGCCGTTTCTTTTTCCTTTTTTTTTTTTTTTTTTTATCTTCTACGCGTGCCTCGGTGTTCCAGCCATTAGAGATTTTTTTGGGAAACTTTTCGTTGATCGAGAGCGTGGCTGTTGATGCACGTGTGCTCTAGGTACGTTGAGAATAATTTAATCATTTGTTTTTTTTCTAATTTAGTAATTGATTTTACATTTGCATCTTTTTAATCTCTTCTATGCTATATATTTGATATTTCTACGTTTCCATGTAAACTTTACATGTGTTTATATGTCGTATTAGGTGGTCCGAAAAGTTTCTTTCGTTTTATAAGGAAATAACGGATGCACAATATTTCCCGTTTTATATTATTTTATCGAATTACGTACGATCCATTTTGTTCTATCAAAATAAAGGTCACAATATTCGACAGACTAGGTTTCGTATTTGTATAAAGATGCATCGTTGTAAAAGACGTATCTGTAAAAGACACTTTTCGGACAACCTAATATATATCGTATTATAATATATATTTGTATTTTTGATTAAAAATAAACGTAAAACATAGCAGAGAATATAGAAGAAATGTATGATTAATGAAAAATATTGTTTTCCTTTAAATAGGCATACTTCGTTGTTCATGAGAATATTTATTTTATTATCTATTATCCATATGATAATGAAGTTTTATACGTTACATATTTGAAACAGTCGTATTAGATACGCGGACAATAATAATGGACAAAATGGCATTAGCGTGGGTTTGAAAAGGAATAATTGTCGACGGTTCGCAGGAACTTTCAAAAACTCGCGGTCGCACGGTGATTCATCGTACGCTGGCACCGTAACTATAATTCGAGGTGCTGCACGCCTGCGTATTTTTTTCCTTTTTTTGCCTGCCATAACTAAGGGAACGATTCATTCAACGGAGCAGGAACTACGGCCGATGCGTGCAGGGAATTCCTTCCTTCGTTCTTCGACGAGAAGGAGACGCGAGACGCGTGTCCACATGGTTTACCAGGGTTTTTGAATTCGTGGACAGCCGCGATTCGTATCGTCGATTATTTATTGCCAGAGTACGATGTACGGTTAGCCTTTTGTTCTTTCTCGGTTCAAGTTCCCGGCGCCAATTACGCTGATTGCTCGCGTCTCGCGAATGACGAATCGCCCGCAGACTCCGGGCGCGAAATACAGATCGATTTGGCGATAGGTAGAAGCGTGTTTCGCGTGTAACGCGAGTTACAAGTTTTTAGAGCTCGAGAAACATTCTCGAGATGGTTCTTGAGAATGTAGACTTGAAACGAACGAGGATGGTTGATAGAGATAGTCAAAAAACTCGTTCCCTTCGTCCGTCTTTCTATTTTATGAATTCCTCTGCACCGTAATTTGTCGACGAATAACAATTAGTCAGTGGACGAGTTAATAGCTGTAAGTCGTAAAAATGTAACAATCTTGAAGCTTAAATCGAGACATTGAACCGTAGATATTTTTCGGTGTTTATTATTAGGAAATCTGAAGATGCGAAAATGCGCATAATATGCAAAAACGTATAAAATCTCCAGAATATATTAGGTCGTCCGAGAAGTTTCTTTCGTTTTATAAGGAAATAATGTATGCACAACATTTTCCATTTTATATTATTTTATCGAACTACGTATGATCCATTTTGTTTTATCAAGATAAAAATCACAACGTTTGACAGATTAGGTTTCGTGTTTGTATGAAGATGCGTCGTTGTGAAAGACGCGTCTGCAAAAGAATGCCACTTTTCGGACAAGCTGATAGTACTTTCACGATATGAAAACAGTAGGTGAAGCAATTTTTCGCAATGATTCCATTTCTTTAAGAATATTTGTCAACATATGAATTTGCATAAATATCAACAGTCTATTTATCATTCAAATACGTTTCACGAAGTGTGTCTGCAATTTTCCAGCAGACTTTCACCGTTCTACTACTCTCGCGCTCGTCTGATCGCTTTCGTGTAATGTCAGCGTTATGTAGTTCATTTTATAATTGAATTATACGCAATATTTTTTTCCAAACATCGAAACTTCCACTGGTTGGAAGAATAGCGGGATTGCTGTAAAATTCGTAATTGAAAGACGAATTCGTAAACTATAGCAAAGTTTAAATAGAAATGTTCGATCGCTTTATTTAAGATCACCCAGTGTATACGCGAGTAAGGCAAGGGAGCGCGTGTTTTAAAAGTGTATTCGGGCTTGTTGCTCGCTAACTTATCGTTTCACACACCAACACTGTCTGACTGCCTACTTAGCTTCGTCTGTCTCCTCTGCCTGTTCCCCCTTTCGTCCAGCACACGATAAAGAAACCGTATTGCTTCAATTTAGATGCTGCACCGTTACGTCTCGTTTCATTAATAGTAATTTACATCAACACTCACCGTTTACCAAACACTGCGATCATGCGGTTCGGGATCCATCCAGGCTGACCGTACGATCCGTTTCATGTTATTCAGTTGGTCGATTGGCGTTTCGAAACGATCGACTTGCGTCTGCATTTTCTTCTAACAAGTTCCTTCTAAGAAATAACAGGCCGACTTTCTGTAGAATTAAATATTTTTCGCTAACAATAATAGTCAACGAATATGTTGGGAATATTTTCTTCTACGTCCCCTATGCATTTTTCATTTCTTTTTTCATCGATGATAATTTTAGAATTTTTGTCAGAAGAATCGTTAGACGTTCGAATTCTTTGAAATTGAAAATTCCATTTAAATTGAGCGAAAAAATAAGTAGCACTGTTGCGATATTCCAACGAGGGAAATAATCTTCAGAAAATTTCTTTTCATCTCCATCGTAATTCGTTGAGATACTTTTCTTCGAGAATAAATAAAACGATAAATAGTAGCTGCCTCTGTAATATTCCAACTTCTAATTTGGTTGAGGAAAATTTGAAAGCATTTGGCGGTCGATCATCGTCTAAGAACTTCTGAAAGTTCTTTGATACAGATGAAGAAGAAGACGAGACGCGTGTCAAACCTCGTTTCCATCGACCAACATACGGGTGTATGCGGGTTCATCCGTCCAGCCAATTTAGGCTAATTTCATAGCGCGATCGTTCATCGTGTTTCCGTCATATCCTTTTTCTCATAGAAACACTTTTAACACACGCGAGTAGGAATTCTCTGAAACCAGGATAAAAACCTCTTAAACTTTGTAAACATTTCGGAAAGACTTTAGAAACTTAGACGCGTAAGAGTTTCAAACTTTGTTATTAGATCCGGAAAAGTAAAGGGAAGAGAGGCGTTTGGTAGAAAATTTTCAGAAACTACACGAGCGCGTGACGAGACAAAATTGGGAAACAGGATGCGACTAAGTTTGAATTTAAATCGAAATCAAATATTCCGATACGTAATATCCGACGTATAAAGTATCATTTTAGCTGTTTGGGTCCCAGGGATCATTGAAAAAATAAGGTCGAAAAATCGCAGACAGCGCGATAGCGTCTTAATCGATTGCGAAAAGAAACAAGCGGCTCAATAGCGCTCGTCATATTTGTTACTTTATGAAATACATCTATATATGCGTACTATTAATTCATAAATATTTCAAGTTTTGTTCAATAAAAATTATTCAGAAGATAAGAATGAAATTCAAAATACCGTAAGTCGTCCGTAGCGTTCACACTTACTGGGACTTTTCGATATAAAATCTAAACAGCGCTGCTTGGGACTCAAACCTTTTTGGGAGCTTTTCACTCCGAATTTTATTTCAATTTCGTACCAGCAGCTCCCGACGCTTTGAAATTTACTTTAACTAAAAAATAAGACAATTTAAGTAAATAAAGGAAGAAGCAAATTCACTTAAATACCAGTTTTATTCACACTATTGTCGTATTTTGTAACTTTTAACTGTATGATATATCCTGAAACAATTTCCAGGATGCAATCCTAGTTTTGAAAGCTAGACTGAAAGAATGTCGAGTGGGACTTGATCTCTTGAGATATAAAACAAATATAAAACGACATAGGAGCGCAAAGGGTTAAGGAAGCAGAGCGAAAACATTTTTCAGAAGATAATCGCTAATTCCTCGTGTTCGAGATCTAATTTAGCGCAAGATTCCATAAAGTTCTGCGAGGAATCGAGGATCCAGCGATTCTAATATCTCTCTAGATAACCCAATCGACCCTTCTTCGCCCTTAGAATCGAATCTCGACGCCGACGTTGCCATTAATATCGTTTGCGACGCGAAAATGTCTCTGGCCAAGGTCACTCGTCGCGATAGCTTGATAAAGTCTTGATACGATCGCGCGGCTTGATAATGAAAATTGCACGTTGTCGGATATACCGAATTTTCATCGAGCTTCCTCGTCGAAGAAAGAGGAATATAGCGTTTCCATTTGATGTACGTCGCTCGGAAGCCTCGCCCTTCGAGAAGCAAGCGGAGGACTCGTATTTTCGAGGACTGTAAGCGCATTAACTTGCGGGCTATGTATCGAGGGCGGGCTTTCTTTTTTCGCATGCAAGTGATTTCTCAGGTTGATGGGGATATTCTGGCCAGGATCGTGGAATATGATTATCGGCCAGCATAATGGAGATTGGTATCTGGTCGGTGTATCTGATGTGATAGAAAGTTTCGCATACAATCGTTGAATTACGATTAGATTTTTTCAATCGATGTCTTGGAATGTTCTTAGTTTGGGAAAAAACATAAGAGAATAGAGAACGATGCGCGAAGACATTGTACTGGGAAATATCGATCAGCATTCGTTTACACGTTGCAACATATTTCTATCATCTAAGAGTTCTCGAGTTCTCGCTACTGACGCGGAATCAATGGACGTTCTTTCTTCGCCGGCTTGCAAAATATCTTTCTTGTTTAATTCCAAAAAACAGTACCGCGTTTGGTACCGTATCAATTAAAATTCGCCATGCACCAACTTCAAAGTAATCGTCTCATCCGTTTCCTAAAACGCCTCCTAATATCGTAGCACGATCGAAATTCATCATTGCCCTCTTTTTACAATCTTTCATAAATCCGCCGATTTACAATCTTTCATAAAAACTTAACTCCAAATCCCGTTCCCGATATTACCATACCAATTGAAGCTACCTGGCAAATGAACGATGCGTGAAGACATTGTATTGGGAAACGTCGATCAGCATTTGTTTACACGTTGCAAAATATTTCTATCATCTAACTAGAGTTCCCGCTACTGACGCGGAATCGATCGACGTACTTTCTTCGCCAGCTTGCAAAATATCTTTTTTGTTTAATTCCAAAAAACAGTCCCGCCTTTGGTATCGTATGAATTAAAATTCGCCATGCACAACCTTCCAAAATAATCGTCTGATCCGTTTCTTAAAACACTGAAACGCCTAATATCGTAGCACGATCGAAATTCATCATTGCCCTCTTTTTACAATCTTTCATAAATCCGCCACTTAACTGCAAATCCCGTTCCCGATATTACCATACCAATTGGAGCTACCTTGCAAATTTCCACCCTCGATTTAAACTCTGAAATACCCTTTTCTAAGATCCTCATACGTACCACCTGAGCCGAAGAACCAGCGAAACGCCCATTTACGCGCACAATGACGCGTGTCTGAACGTTTTTCACAGCCTCGCCCCCGCGCGGATCACATCGAATTCTCGTTGAAATCCTGGACGCGGCCTCCCAGTAACTTCTAACGAGGCAAAAATGTCGAGATTACGTCTACGACGGAGGATTGATCGACAGTTCTATCGTCTGCAGCTTTGTTCGTCGAACGAAATCGAACGCGAGAATAACCGTAGGGGGTTGAGACACGTTGGGGTTTTCAGAGAAACCTCCACGGCCTGCTACCACTTTTGACGTTTTTGCGTCTCGCCAATGACACCTGCTCCAGACTTTATTAAATCCCCCGACCAGACGAAAATAAAGACCCAACCCCGTCCGAGCCAGACGATTCTCCTTCGTTTTCCTTTTCTTTTGGTTTCGGAGAAGGTGGCGAACGCCGCAGAACCCTGACGTGTTTGGTAAATGAGTTTCACGGTGAATATTAACGAGAGTCAGCGGGGAAATAAACGAGGGTGTAGAATTAATTTTTAGAGGCTTCGGCTGTGATCGTTTCTTTGATAATAATAATTCATGTTTGAACCAATTTCATCGAGGAACGATCATTTTCAATTAAGCGGCACGTGTTCCGGGTCGATGACAGAGCTATTGCAACAAAATCAGAATCTTTAAAAACGTTCTCTGTTCTGTCAATTACGTTCTTAGCTTTGGATTAAGTAATAGTATTAACAAGATTTTTAGAATATCGAGTAGATAAAGAAATAACGTTTGGAAGAATTTGTTACTTTCTCATATCACAGAGATTCGTCTGTTCCCTTTTCGATTGACGAGTATCGAAAAAGTTGCAGCAATATCGTTCATCGATGATGTAAGTATAAAGGATCAGTCATTGGCTGCAACCTAACCCTAATCACATAACTCAAAGATCACAATTTTATGGAGTTTGAATATTCCGAATTGTTATGGTTTTCTGACGATGCAGCCAACTACCCTCGCGTAGTGAATATTCCAAGTTCGCTTAGAAGACTCTATCAGTAAAAGTACACGGAACTCTACGGTCTTTTTCTGTCCATGTGCTAAAACTACAAATTTTGCGTTATGTCATTGTCATTTTGCAAATGAACGATATGCTAATATTCCGTGAATGGGTTGCTCGCTTTGTTACGTAACGGAGGCAAGTACGCGTTTTATTAATCAAGCGTAATAAGTTCGGTAATATGTTTGCGAATATTTGGGCAGCAAAATATCGTTTAAATAAATGGAGTTTCGTCGTACCTCTAATTTTAGCTGTATTACGTAATCCTCGCAACAGTACGACAACTTCATTTCGGCATGTGAAAATCAGTTATGTACACGGTGTTAAAAAGGGAAAAAAATAGAAAAGAATAATTTTGGAGACACATAGTACGTGATACAGATGTTATAGTTCGGCTTATTAAACAATTAAAATACATTAATCGCTCGATCATTTAATTCGTAAAATTCATTTCATCGGTATGTCAATTACAAGGTAATATTTATTTAATATAACGTCTATCGAATAATCACGAAAAATTTTCACTGAATCAACGAATAATTTATTATAATTTGACCATCGTGGTTTTCTTCTTCTAGTTGTAAGACCCTGTGAATTATTCATTCTTTCCTTGCGCAAAGCACGTTGGTGTTACATCGAACGCGTTCGTCGTAGGCTTTCTTATAACTGTCTGATGTCATCAGCGTGGATCGTTCGGACGATTTCGCAAGTCGATTTTAATCGAGACCAATCAGGGCAATGACTGCAACTACCAATGAACGATTACATTCAGCTGTTTCATGGGAACGCGCCTGCCCCCCGTAAAAAGAATCATCGATCTTCGCATCGTAACATCATTTATCGAAATAATTAAAACATTCCAATTTCGTCAATTAGATCCACAAATCTGGAAGTAAATTCGTTTTTGAAAGTTAATTTATCTTGAAAATTCCGAAGGTTTAAGCGATCGAGAGAAGCTGCTGAAGATATTAAAAACATCGAACACTGGAAAAGCACAGATATTCAAATATTCGAAAAATACTTGTCGCATCAAAATGTGTCGTTATTTCTGTATTTAGAGGTAGGATGGCAATATTTTATTCTTTGGATAAATCTATCACACCGTTCTCAGCCGAAAAACATTTATTCCACTTTCTTAAATGGACTAGGGACAAAAACAAAAACCTATCAACTGTATCTAGAACTATCTTCTAGTTATTAATTTTCTGTAACTGGCGCGTGTGCACATGGATGACGAGCGGGAACTCACGTTACTATTTTCAACAAAATGTCTATTCTTTTCTATTTTTCAATATTTTCCTGAATCAACGCTTTGTCTCTATTCTCTTCAAAGAAATATTCCTTCTTTTTTATCGAGATTTTAACACCCTTACAAAGGACGCGCGCTACGTGTTACACCTGGCACCTGTCAAGTATCGAACGATACAAAAGAATTGAAAAAATCACGCGTGCGAGCAAAGTAACGAAAAGATGATCGCGTTCGAGTTTTACGACTGAAAGGTCGGTTTATATCCCAACAGCGCGATGTAACAGAACCGTTGCAGCCCCCAAGGGGTCAAGGCGAGCTATGAATGTCGATGGCTTGATTAAAGCCGCGGAATTTCAAGTTTTGCCCATTATGAATTTTCAATGTGACGCTGCTCGTAAATTAGTGTCCGTTGCGGACATGTAGGGTTCCAGTCCCTAGAGCGTAAAACGAGTAGAATGGAAAGAAAAAAATGTGGCAGATTGATATTACCGGACAGGACAGCACTCTGGAGATGCATTTGAATCCCCGGGGACACATGATCGATCGGGCAGATTAATGGTAAATGTAACGCGTGTTATTGACGGATGAATTCCGTTCATTTCGATCGCTGTTTCTCGTATTTGCATTCGAATCTCGGATCTGTAGCTGTATTCTCGTGCACAAGAAATAATTTGGATTTTTCTGCGTTTATGAGAAATTTTAAGGCGCAGACACACATCGAATACGAATAATATAGGAAAATGTATGTAGCGGCACATGAGTTAGAAGACAATTCAACTTATGTTGTTATTTTGTCTCGGGACATTGACACCGCCTTGACGCAAGAAACGTAACGATAAATAAATTCCAGGTAAAACAATGTCGCCGCTACGTGCAATCGTCGATCAAAGACGAATTCGAATTTTCCGACTCTTCCCCGGCCAGTATAAATAAACGGACGCGATCGCGAGCGAATCAGTTATTAACGAAGTTATAGTCAGTTATCAACGAATTATCAGCGATCTAATTAACGACTCATTAGCGATCCTATTTTCCTAAATATAGTTTGTATACTGATTTATTATTTTAAATATATTCGACGATTTCAACCACAAGCGATAACATTTAATAAATCTCACGATCAAACATCCTACACAAGTCCTTTATATGTATAAAGTAAGGTTCAATAACACTGATGAAAAACATATAAAAGATTTAGCAAGAATAGGAAATACGATATTGTGGAAAATAGCATAATTGCGAAGCATAGGAGAAGGAAGATGTAAGGAAGATCGGAAGTTAAGGATACGATTGTTTGATAGTCTAGTTAGGAGCGTTTTTTCTTTTTACAAACGAGCATACGACGATAGAAGAGATTCAGCGAGCCACGTATCGCTAAAATCAAAGGAGGAGAGAAAAATTCGCGATAGAAACAGGCCCGGGACCAGTAAAATACGAAGAGAAGTTAGGAAGCACCGAGAAAGATTCAACCAGATGGAAATGCAAGAGGATACTAGCGAAACGGGAGATAGTAATATGAAAGTAGAAAGAGAAAAGTAGAAAGAGATTTTTAGAACTAAGAGAATGATCAGGTACAGAGATGATCACGCAAAGGGAATAGAAAATGGAGAGGAAATCTGGGAAGAGCAAAGAGGTAAGGATATGAAACAACGAGGAAGAGAGACGAACGTGAAAAAATCAAAATAAGCAAAAGAAGTTAGAGGAATGGAAATGAATTAAAAGCAAGAGCGAGATTTCGACGATTAATGTAGATATTGAGAAGAATGCAAAGAAGAATGTAAATTATGTGGTGAGTTGAAAGTGGAAAGGTGTGATAAGAAAGTGCAGAATAACGAGAAATAAAGATTCAAATTGGGTAGAGATAGTAAGCGCAAGTGGAGAAGTAAGCCTGGCAAGGTGAAATGAAATTGTACGGAAAAGGAAGAGCGAAGAATTGGCTAGAAAAGAAGAAATATCAGATGAACGAAGAGTAGAAAGGAGAAAGGTAAAAAAAGAAATAGACAGAAGAAATAGATTGATAGAGGTAGATAGGAATAGAATAGAAAGAAGATATTGTACAAAGTATAGAAGAGCGATAAGAGCGGTGATAGTAGAATCTAGAGCAGAGGTTTGAAAATAATTTAGAGTAGAAAAGAGAAAGTGATAATAAAAGTGAGATTAAAGTTAGAAAAAGAGAGAGAGAGAAAGAGAGAGACTGGAAGTGACCGAAATAGATTCGATACAGATAAATATCGTACAGGTATACTGTACAACCAATTGTTTAATAATAATAATAATAGTACTTTGTTATTTTTGTACCTATGGTTTGGTGTAACAAGTATCAACGTCGGTATTCATAAAGTTGAGATATTAATAATTTTAAAGATACGTCCTCTTTACGGTTTTGCTATTTTTTTATCGGAATTATATATGAGAAATTCCAAAATGAAGGATATTAAAATTCGAATGTTAAGAATCTTCCGACTTGAGATCTTTCACTTGGCGTAATTGAAATATTTGCGATATCCTGGATGGTTAAAATTCTTATCGGCGGAAAATCGAATAAAGTGGTTGTTGTGAATTTAGAATTCCCTTAATCGCATCTCGTCCGCGTAACCCCCGATATCTAACGGATGTGCAGTATAATTTACCGCATTGTTGGCAAGGTTTTCACGGAAGAATTTGCTCGGTGTTGTCAGCTAGGCCTGTCCCCTCGTACTCGATCCACCATGAAGTGTAGTGAATTGAATTTAGAGACCGAAAAGCTCAGTCAAGGAGCATCGAGTGGCTATGGATAAAGGTAAACCACGTTAAACGTGAATTTACAATAAATCTCGCCCGTGTGGGGGAGCTTGCGACCGTAGAAAATTCAATTTCACGGGAATTTTAGTCGGAAGCGTTATACGGAAATTGAACGTTTTGTTTGAAAAATTAAACGTTTCTCGATAAATATTTCGCGTTATCGATCTGAAATTTATTTGTCAGGTTTGTCCTCTTTTATGTTTGGCCTCTTCAGTTCTCCAGCGCCTCGATTTTCTAATCTCATTCCTCTAGTTGTTCATTTCAATCCAATTCCTTCCAGTTTTACAATTTTCTAACTCTCTGATCTTCCAGTCTTTCAATTAATTCTGCAACCATCTAATCGTTCAGTTTCCTAATTCTAATCCTCTAGCCTTCTAGTCCTTCGATTCCCCGATTTTCATGTAAACATATCCTGTGTTATTAAAGGTCATCGGTGTCAAGCTTTTTTAACATTCGTCATTCTCTCCCGATTTCTTTCGATCTCTTTCGTGCAAACGATTCGATTACGTTTAATCCGACCTCGTAAATCCAAAGCTCGTGAAACAAGCGTCGTGCAGCGTTGAACGACGACGCTATAAACCGTCGCTTTAGCGCAACTTACGATTTAAATCCTCGGGGCCGGACTGAGACCGATGAAATATCGCTGCAAATTACCGACAAATTTGACGCCAGAAAATTTCGACCCTCACGGCGATGCAAATAATTCCGGAGAAATTTTACGGTGATTGAGACGTACATTGTGAAATTTTTTTTCAAAATAATCCGGCTAACTTCATTCTCTCTCTCTCTCTCTCTCTCTCTCTCTCTCTTATTCGTTCTTTTCTTACGATTTATGATAGTAATAAATTTACACTCTAATGAATATTCATGAGAATGTGGGTGTTCCTTTTTGTTACAGATTACGTAGTTTCGTGGTGCGTGACAATTTTGTGTCCGATTCGTTTATGTTTATATGCTCAGTGGAGAAAATAAGGTGCAATTAAAGTTTCACGGTTTGCATCGATTAATCATCGCGTTCGTGGCTAAGCGGCGTTGAATCTTGATGACTAATATGACAAGAAGATGACGTCATTGGTTCAGAGGGATTTGGCGCCAACACGGAAGAGGGAATCCACCAGCAGTAATGCTTCCAGTTACTTGATGGTGAGTGAGAATACATTTTTTCCGAGTATATTTTAGTACCTGACATAAATTTTAGTAGTAGGTATATTACGGTATCGACTATTCTCTTAATTACTTGTATACAAAAGTTGACGATTGTCCAAAGAAATTACGTAAGGACGTAAGTCTTTGGTGTAAAAATATACATATTAATTGGCGAATAATTATAAAGATAACTTTATTCAACGAATAACCGGTTTTTTCTTCTATGACGATCTAAATGTAAATCGCACGGATATAACATTCCGTGTCATAATATCTTTTTCTAAAGAATACTTTTACATAGCGTTTTGATATAGTTCACAGCTAGTTTCTACTTTAATATGATCGATAATCGATTGAATAATTTAACAAAATTTAACAACAGACATTAGCCCATGAAATTTAAATTTCGAACAAGTGACATTTCAAATACTCCAGCTTAAAAGAACTACGTTTAAACACGCGTACATATGCGAAACATATATAAGACATCGATATTCAAATCTCGAGCTTCGTCCAATCTCTGCCAACTATTGCAACGTAGAAAGCATCGTACCATGTAGCCCGAATCGCTCCCCAAAAACGTGGCTCTATCAACTCCAATCCCATGGAAATACTCTCAGCATAGATTCTCCCTACCATCGTGTTCGTAATCTTCGGGAGAAAATTCTCGCTGCTTTCCCAGTGTTATCGTTGTCCAAATAATTCGTGATATCAGCAACCCCCATTCTTATCGCGCCTACGATGTCCAAGGCTGGCTCTAGATCTAGTCGCGTCACGAGTATCGTGTCGTCGCGACAATAACGAGACGACGATCCCGAAAACTGGAAACGTACTGTGGCGCCTTCCACGACGTCTACGTTTGACCATGAGGAGCGTCGTGACGCGTAGGGTGCGCGTTATCGTTTGTCAAGTGTGTTAGGCCGATGGAAAAGTTTCGCGAAACATCCCTGAACTTCCTCGTCGCCGCCTTTCCTTTGATTATCCGAGCGTGTGCCACGTGTGCCACGTGTCCCTTCCTGTTGACACGATTTCTCTGTGGAATTTTTATGAACGTGGAATTCAGATTATTTTCGGGTTGTTTTAATTTTTTTTAGCGTTTGCCGTAGAGCAACGATAGTAAAAATCGATAAAGAAATGATGATTATGATTTCCGTGATCGTTATTAATGTACTTTTTAGAAATCTTTTTATTTGTTAGATACCTTTTTAAAAAGTATTAGATTATTCTCATCGCTACTATTCGTGTTTATTTTTTCTATTGTCTGTTGAATTTTTATGAGTCTGAAATGTAAATTACCTTAGGCGCTGTTTTAATTGCGGAGGAATTTACGTTTGCATTTAAACTACATTTTTATGGGATTTTTGTTCGCTTCGTAGATACCTTTCTTCGATAGTTACAGTACGCTGTTAGATTATTCTTGTTGCGATATTTATGCTTATTCTTCTATCTCTCTATATTTTTGTTTATGGTATATTCAGTTCGTTATCCCCTTTAGGATCCGTAGCAGGGGACATGAAAAATGAAAGAATGGAATAGCATAGTTCTACCATCTTCATATTCCTTATTTATTTATCTCTTTTATTCTCAGGCTTGAATTCTTCACCTATTTCCCTGATAAAGCTAACATGATGAAAATAAATAAATAAATAAGTAATCATGTTTTCATTTCGACAAAAGTGCACTTCCACACTTTTACTAATTTCAAACCCCAAAAGACTCTACGCCAACGATCACAATATGCCTATTTCATAATTTACAAACATGTCACACTTTTCCAACTGTTCTGTAAAATTTCGTTGCACATATTCACTTCAAATCACCCTAAAATACTACCCATCCCCCAGCCGCTATTTCCACCCCCCCCCCTTACTTACTCTCCGGCCAAATTACTCTATTCCACGTCACCTCCACTTCTTCTCTCCCTTGTAAAAACTCTCTAACATCGCCATTTTCACCGCGTGCAAACCATTCTCTCGCGCGTTTCCCATTAATGGGACGCATCTTTTCTTTCGGACTAAGCGCCCCCTATCTCGCGCGCTCGAGTTCGCTTCCGGCGAGCATTTTTCGGTATTGAACCGGCGCTGCGTGGTCGGAATTTTATAAACGGCGGGGAAAATATATCCGGGACGAGGAAAAGCGCGCTGGGGGTTGGATGGCTGGAAAGGTATGCAAAGGGGCAAAAAGTGAAGCATCGCGACGTCGGTAGCGGTGGCCTCGATGGGGTCGACAAGGAGAAACGCAAAGTCTGCGAAATCCTATTTAATGCAAATTTTGTCATGCACCAGAGCGATATCTCGTCGTTGTAAAATTAATGTTCCCGATGTTTCCTTTTCATTTCCGCCACTGTCGCCCCGCCGCGATCCTCGAAATATGATGGATGGCCAAAAATCTCGCCCCAGGTCGATTTACAGACTCCTTTGTTTCGAATTCTCCTAGTAGCAACGGAATCATTTAGATTAGCTTGGATAAATTGAAGATGTGGTAGACGATATTTTCTTCATCTCTTTTCTTTTTTCCCTCTTTTTCTTTTTATTAATAGATTCCAAAGTTTTGTGCATTTACGGGTAATTTGGAGATGCAAAGATGCACACAAAATGTAAAATTGTATAAAATATCAAAATCATAGGGCTTCTCTTAATATTTAGTAGATGAAACAATTTTCTATTCAAACTTCGTCTCCATTTTCATAGAAATATGAATTTGTATAAATATCCGCGATCTATTTGTTAACGTTGTTTTGGAGTTTTATACGATGATTTGTAGGAAGCGAATGTTCCATACGTCGACTGCCATCAAACTTGTCGATGAAAAAAAGATTCGCTTCTCGTAGTTCAGCGAATCCTTCTTAGAATTAAAAATTGCGTATTTTCTCTACGAAACCGTGTACGATTTCTTAATACAAATAAAATTCAGTTTATGGATATCGAAATATAACGTGAATTTTTTCGATCGATCATCCGAAAGGTACAATTAGACTTGGCCGCTGGAAGGATGTCCGTGACAACCGCGTTTCAGGGTAGAGGCAATTAGGTGAAATTTGAATGGGTCTAGCTATCTGGACGATTATGCGTGAGCACGAAGTCCATCCCCGCGTCTTTCGCCCTTATGGGGATTGTTACGTCCCCGGGCAGCTTAAAAACGCTTTAACTTGCCGTACGGATAAGAACAGATGGTTCTCCTGTCCCCACGGAAACATACAAGCCATGCGAGTTAATGCTCGCTGGAATATTCAAAGGTAGTCACGGAATCACTATTTTTCACGGAGCGTCGCCTTCCAGTACGCATTAAAGAAATACGCCATTTTTCTCCTTTTTCTTTCTTTTCTTGACGGCCGTATTTAAAATACAATAACAAAACTTACAGTGGGATATTGGAATTTTCTCAAACGGTAATCCACCTCTACTTGTCCGTGCATTATTTCTCAAAAAATTCCACCTCCTTTGCATATTAGATTCTCTCTCTTGCATATTAGAATCTGAAGATTCTATCGATCTGAGAACAGGTTCATAGACACGTAATCTGATTTATCTGAAAAACCAGATCGATAGGTTCCTCTACGTCCAACGTTATATTTCATTTTCCTGATGGCGAGGTTGGCTCTATGAACGACGAAGGGGGGCTAAAACGATTTCCAAAGCTCAGAGGAAGGCTTAATCCGATGATTAATTCAATTAACGGCGACTGCACGATCGATCTGACACTGCACGGTTTCAGAGATCGGCAGACAGGACCTTAAGCTTCATTTGCATACCGGTTGATTCTCGAGCTGCGGCGGAAGCCTGTTTCGTCCTTGAGGCCGTAGTTTTCCATTAAAAGCGCCGTACATGGTGTCTTGCAACGATTTATTGCCGGACATTAGGAAAATAAGCGACGAACGCTATAAAAATATAAGAAATAGAAGGAGAATCTCTTCGCACAGTAATTGAATAGTCGTTATAAAAAAAAAAAAACAAAGTCAGTTTTTAAAACCAGTCCATCTTTATTACCAAACTTGTTACTTTTATACAAGGGACATTTGTAATATCTACTGTAACTCATAGCTTCTAACTTGTTTTATTCGTTTAATGGAGGAATTTTTCTAGGCTGTTTGAAGCTACGATGCGAATTTCGTGAAATCGTACGAATAATGTTAATCGAATTTGGCAGCGAGTGAAAAGGTTAAAATCGAAAACGAGAACAGTCGGAAATAATACAAAATAACTGATAGATTATTGGAAAAATTGGAGAGCGATAAAATGAAACGATTTATTACCAGTAGATACATAGGATTTACCGTGCTACAGATGGTCAATCTTATTTCTTCGAGTACAATCAATTACAAGAAAGTAAGTGAGATGGAATTACGGTGTTTGGATTGAAAAAGTTGAAACGCAGTCTGAGAACAATGATTCTTCGACACCCGGTGCACTTCAATTGTACCAGATCGAAGGCCATCTTCGCAGACACCGGTTCCAATGTCTAGAAAGTTTCCTGTCAGCCGACCATCGATACACTTTCGATCCTCTCGGCTTTACTTCGTCGCGGCGAATCTCCTGCTGTAATTAGCTGAATCCTCTTCGACCAGCTCGAGGATGTTCAATGCTCCTTGAGAAAATCGGTGTTTCGGTTGGTGCTTTGGTAAACTGCAGATACACTGGATCGTGGTATTTAAACGTTTTATAACATTACGAGATGCTCAATAACAATCACACATAGCGTAAATTAAATAAAAAAAATTCAAATCGTATGGAACGATCAGTTACAAATTATATCAGAACAGTTACAATCTACGATTCATCGAATCGTATATTTCTTTTATTCGATTCTCGCTTCGCGTGTTACATACTTCGAAAATCCAAAGATACACGCGGGATGGAGAAAGCTCGAGAGATTGTATCGTAAAAATCGCCATAAAATTCTGAATAATAAATTCGTCTACCCTTTAATCCCGCCATTCGATATTTCAACGAACTGGAATTAATTTCACCGGAAACTCGCAACTCGAGTAAGTCTGTTCGTTATTCTGCGAGAAAAAGCGCGAGAGTGAAGGAAAGGTATAGGGAAAAAAGAAGAAAAAGAAAAAAAAAGAGAGAGCACTAAAGGCGAGTGAATTTTCAGGCGAGTGAACGCCTATCGCGTCGCTACGGCCCATCGACGTGGAAGAAAGTCGAACGCACCGCGGCCGAGGGTGGAAGAGGAACGCGCGAGGAGCCGATAAATTCTTCGTTCAATCAAGTTAAAACGATGCTAAATTATTTGGAAGGACATAACGGTGCTAAAAGTCGAGGCCTTAAGAACGGTATACGTGTGTACAATCGTTTCGTGGGATTATATTTTTCCGTGTTTGGGGATGACAGGAAATGTTCTTCCGCGGCTGAGAGCGCTCCTTTATGTCGTCGCCTTAGGCCTCGGTCACACGGAAATTTTTTAATTCGGCACACTGCTATTCTTGTATCTCGATATAATTATTTCTACTTAATTAACATACTATATCTTTATTTGATTTCAGAATCAGATATGTATTTTTATCAACCTATTTATCTCGTTTATATCACCCACCCAATCTTTAATTTCGAAAAGGAAATTATAACGAGGAAAATTATCGGTACGTAAAAATAATGAATCATACATTTTATGAAAATGCATTATTTGTCACGGATGACAGAACTAACGCTCGTGTGACCGCAGCCTTAAAGGCGAAGCCTTTAACTGCGGAGGTGGTCAACCCTCGAGCGACTCGAGTATCGCGAATTCTCGCTGAAAGGGCCCGGAGAAATTGCGTTCTAGCTCGCAATTTAGTTGGTCCTCCTTTTTTTTCCTTTTTCTTCTGGAGTAGTCTGATACCATAGTTGAGGAGATATAATTCTGGTGGTTGTACCAGGCGAATAATACAGGGAAAAAGTTTTTTCTTTGCTTGTGAAAATTATTATGTCTTCCCTCTGTATTCCCTCAATTACCGACGTAATATTATCGGCAAATCTTCACGTAGTTAAGAAACACGTTTTTACAATCGTAAAATGTATTCTATTAAAAAATACCGTCGATACATATGATGCATCATTTTTATATAATGTGTTCAAAAATATCCCGACGCATACTTATTTCCTCGCGAGATGCACCTTAATCGTAAAATGTAATTTTACGCTTTTATTCGAGTCTCATTGCTTTACGATTGTCTGCAAGATTATGAATTTTCATAAATATCCCCGCTCTACTAATCGGTAATAGTGTTAGATCAATACTGGTGTTTCTTTCCCTTTTTTTTTTTTTTTTTTTTTATATCTTCGTTAGTAAATTTCAATTTTCCAAAGGTTTTCGTATGACATAAAAATAATTATATAGAATGTATCGATCGTATATCACGTAGAAATGTGTAAGATCTGTTACAAAATTCTTTCGCTGGTCAGTTGTGTCGTTTGTGGGACAAAAGTGGCACGAAATCATTTTTGTTTGGACTCAGATGTTGCTATGGAAATTGAACGATGGGTCGGCGGCACGTTCGTATCGATTCTCAGGGACGAGTACACGTCTCGTGTACTCGTGGCTGCACATTCGTGTTAAAGTTCAGTTCACTCACCTGCTCTGATCGTAAGAAGGTTGCTTACGATCGTACGTGTGACGAAATCGTGTGTTCAAGCGCTGAATTACGGAAATTAATTTTACACCGCTAATTATTAAAACTCGTCTTCGTTCGCGAAAAGGTATAGACGTCACAAACAACGTTCGAAATCCTCTCCAACTCATTATTTCGAATTAGAACATTTCGAAGGCTAATAACGTAATTTTTAAATTAAAAGAAGAGTGGAAATTTTCAATGAGAAATATTAAAAATCTCATAAACAATCAACAACATCTTCGTAATTCCATTTTAAACGTTCCAAATACTAAAAATGCCATTGTTTCAAAATAAAAATAAAAGACAGAAGACTCTTTAACAAAGAGAGGTAAAATTATTCGTCAAAACGATATTAATAATGTTATGAACAGTGTCTGAAACTTCCTCGAATCTCATAATTCCATTGCAAACAGTGACAGATTAATAATACTATCGCGTGGATATAAAAATTAAAATAAATATTATATTATCTATTCCATGGAAACAGTACAAGAGCGTGGAATCGTACGGAGCCAAGGATTTTCAGAAAAGTGGTCGCTCGGTAGTATCGATCGGTTCTCTGTCGGATCGGTAATAAAAAGGCGCTGACAGTTTGTTCTTGTTCTCCTCTCTTTTTACGTTATTCTCGGAATCGCGTCAATTGTATCGTGTAAAGTGCAATTCAGAGTCGCGTGTGCGTCATTCGTGTGAAATTAGCATTGTTGTTATGCGAGTCGTTGAAACGTTGGTAGTCGCTGTTTGACAGTGTTTATAGTTGTAGAAAGGAAATCGAGCGGTATCACGGTGATATCGTCTGTCAGAAAACGGAAGTTGCTGTTATCTTCGCGCGAAGACGAGAGGAAACAGCGTTCTCCGGTGAGTGACCGGATTCCAGTGGTTTTTACTAAATCGATCGCGCTTCTTGTGCACCTTGACACCCGGTATGTAGTAATTTCTCTTATTAAAATCTAATAAATTTTCTTCCGTATCAACATCCTTTAAAAAATTTCTCGAATCAACGGGATATTGAAGTAATCCCGCAACGTAGAGGATTAACATATTCGTATTGGCAATCTAAGAGCAGGAAGCTTTTGGAAGCGCTATCATTCGGTGTAAATAATATAAATTATACCAAAGAAAAGATAAATAAACAAACAGAATGTTTATAATTCCTCTCTGTTAATTAATTCTACTTTTGTTTTGTTAACATTTTTATTCAGACGAAGGCCAGTTATCTGTAAGTGTGGAAGAAATTTCTTAAAAAATTAAATCCTTTAAAATTCATCTTACAACAGCTACGATGTCCGAAATTCGTTCTCCATGTACAATAAAAAATCTCTTGGTTTAAAATCAATTAATCTTCTGTCGTGTCACTGTTCTGTGAAAAAAGCCACGAATATTAATTTTCAATTGTTAGTCATTATATATTGCGAGATATCTTCTTGCTTACCGCTGACCAATAGCGACGACAAAACTCTTTTTCTGGTTACATTCGCCTCTTGTCGATTGTTACTAAGATTACCGATAATTAGTAGATGTTCGTTGATAACATAAGAAGGCTTAATTATAAAACTTATACATTTTGTTAAGCGAGTTATTAAAGCATATATAAATACATGTAAATTTCACAGTTAATCTTTTTGTGCTTCACAAGAAACTACAGGAAAAACTTCAGCCACCGATAATGATTATCGGTAACCAAAATAAAATTCGGGTCATCGATAATGGTTACTGGTAACCAAACAAAATTCCTGGGTATTTATAACCGGTTACTGATAACCAAAATTAAATTTCCCTCGATAGCAACTACTGGCAATGAAAACAATTTTAATCCTTTGTAATGGTTATCCGTAAGCAAAATTTCTTAATTAAAAATATTAACTCGTATACCAGAACCTTTAAAATTCATCTTACAACAGCTACGATGTCCGAAATTCGTTCTGCATGTGGAATAAAAAATCCCTTCGTTTAAAATCAATTAGTCTTCTGTCGTATCACTGATCTAGGAAAAAGGGCCACACGGCGTAACTATTACAAACGAACCGGCCCTCGGTTGAAACCATAATCGACACGGTAGAACGGAACGAGATACGGGATTAAATCGGAGATGGTGAAAAATCGTGGTGGAGAGAGGCGGCTTAACACTAACAACCGTTTCGCGCGTGCATCATTCCGAGCAAATATCGCCATCAAATCGAGCATCGCGTCAACAATTTTTCCATCCCCTCGTATTTCAGCCGGTAGTCGGCCGATTAATTCTTTTCCCGGCCACGAATAGCCCCAGGCGCGATTAATTAATTCCGTCGGTTGTGAACGCATGCCGGCAGAGCTGGAAAACACGGCAATTTCGTCGGCTTGGGATCGATCGTTCGAAACGTATGCGTGCAACCGATTCCGATAACGAAGATGATAACGAGAACAGCGTTCGACTAGCCCGATCGAGAATAGTTTCCAGTTACATCGTTGAAAATCCACGAATAAACGTTTTCGGTCGATCCTCGACGGTTGATCTGTCCACCGGCTTGGTTTTTGGTCAGAATTCCTTTTGGGAGATAGTAGCTGAAAGTTATTAGATTGTCCGAAATGTTTCTTTCGTTTTATAAGGAAATAATAGACGCACAATGTTTTCTGTTTTATATTAGTTTATTGAATTATGCACGTATATAATAATAGAAATAGAAGGAAATGGATCATACCTATAAAATAAAATAATATAAAACAGAAATTGTTTTTCATCTATTATCACCTTATAAAACGAAAGAAACTTTTCGGACAACCTAATACATCTGCTAAGTTGCGGTTTCTTCGATTTTAATCCTGTTATGCTTATGACAGTATATCGCGGACGATGGTTTAATTTTGTGTTAATCGTGTAACGATCGGATGTGCATATTTATGCATGGTTTGTAAATCTACATGAAATATTATTTAATTTCCTGTGTAGGATAAACGAGCCTCTCAAACGTCAGACTGATGATAACTTTGTATCCAGTTTTTCCTTTTTATCCATATATATATATATATATATATATGTCACATTCTATCGTTCGATATAAGAAGATTAATATCTACATCGAATTTAATTATCAAATATAATTTGAGGAAAATTAATTTAGTATTGCTATTAATTTTCTTTTAATATTATATAGCTTAGTTAGAGCAAATAAATTAGTTTCTTTCTTTTTATCCATATATATATAATTATTAAATATAATATAATTATATATATATAACTAATGTCCTTTTTTTAATTACAAGAAATGTCTTCTTTTCAAGAAATATTTCCACAAGTTCGTTAGTGAGACAAAATGTATTCAGATATCGCCGCCTGCCTTTATTTTTCAATTTTAATCATTTGAACTTCTGAACTTGTGGAAATATCAAAAAGTTGGGAATAGCTGTGTTTGGAAATGGGGAATAATTATTTTAATTTTCAGATATATTCTGAAACGAGTGATAAAATTTGATACGCTATCGATGAATCAACGTACGTTATCGCCTCGCGTTTACTATTTTTGTAGCGATATCCACTTTACAGTAGACGCTGATAATAATTAAACGATTATCGAGGCTAGATCGTTTCGTATTAAAATCGGAATTTGAGTTGTGGAAAATACAGACGTAAAGTGTGTTCTTCGTGCCTGTCGCGCGTAAATGAAACTAGCGTGAGTTAAAGCAATCGCAATGTCACTGCATGCTTGAGAAATAATTGAACGTGGAATGGAATAAAATAGAATCGCGTGAAAAACGAAGAACTGCTGTTTAATCTGATTCTGTGAAAAAAAAGGGGTACGCACGATGGCTTGCAGAAAATTCGATACGAATGAACGCAGCCTTTTTGATTACATGGAAAACGTGACGAAGTATTTGCTAGAAATCAGTCGTAAGAATGACATAAGCGACGAAGATTTTGCCAGCAACTAGACCGACAATAAGATCTCAAGGTTTGATCACTTGCCACAACTTCCTCTTCAATTAATACACACGATATCAAACTGTATCCACACAACTTGAATAAAAATGAAACGTCAGAAATCAAGTTTTCTTATAAAAGCCAAGATGTTGAGACTTCATCGCGTACCCCAACTTTCTATTTGATTAACGAGCACAATATCGTGTCTTATCCGAATTTTACTTTGTTCAAACTTTATTTATTTCTTTTAAATCGGCTCTCCCTCTATCTCTTCACAATCATAGACAAAATTAGAACCTGCACCGCAGAGTTAAACGTCCGTAACCAGCATCGATCAGGATCAATTCCTCGATAATCGAGATTCTCGTCACGCGCACTGGATCTCGTACAGCTCATAGATTCACCTTCTCTGAAGTCTGTTTCTTTCCTCGCAGCTGCGTCTTCGTTACTCGCGCTGCACTGGCGTACGAAGACACGCGTGTACGTTACTGTATAATATATGTACACTCGGGAATATACTCTTCATCTTCTTCTCTTTTTCATTCTCTGGTTGTCTTATCATCCTTGGTGTCGTGTGTTCGTGGACACACAGAGGCTGGCAAATAAATGGTGGCCACGGGAAACACGTAACATTGCCGATCGAGTGCAGCTGTCGTTGTACACCGTGTGTACCGATAGTTTCGAATTGCAGGTGTGAAATTATAGGGTATTTTTGAGTTGAGCTCAACAGAGGCTGTCTACCGTGCTTCGATCAGATTGTGATAGAAAAAGTAGCGTTTTGTTTCAAGATTTCATCGTGCTTGGAGCCTGAGGGTTTGATTTCGAGAGGGATAGGGTCGGTTCGTCTCGTGATTTCTATCGTTTGAACTGTATAGCGTTCTTTTTCTTTGCTTTGGGTCACGTGGAATAGGTGGGTCGATACTTTTTGGCGAAAGAACGGGAAAAAGAGAGATCGCGTTGGTCATGGTATCTGTGCGTATAAAATTTCAATTTCAAATTTCATTCAAATTCCATTGATTTCGGTATTCAATAATTCAGCATTTCGTACAGTTTCAAAGAACGAGAAAGATTACGGACACCCTATGAATTCTATTCTATCGTGATATTACCTCTTACCATTTCTCGCTACCCCATATTTCATCTTTTTTCGGCGCAACGTACGACACGACACACGAAGATTAAGAAAAAAATTCCAAACCGAAGAATCACCTCGATCCCTGTTTCTACCCTCTGAAATCCTCTTGGTTGACCTTCGATCTCTTCCATTCGAGACACCCTATAAACGATCCGCTTCCGGTTCGTCGTGTCCTTATTAAACGAATCTTTTCAGCGGCGCACCGAACATTCGACTTTTGCGGCGACAAGAGTCGTCCACCGGACGCGCGTGTTCTACGTTTATTTGCACGGGTTGGACTATGTGCGTGCATCGTCTATTACGATAACGAGCAGCCAACACCAGGGCCCGCTTAATTGTCGTTTGTGCTACCTAATCGTTGTCGTACTCTCTTTACTAGTGGCTACGAGCTGGTATAAACACGGGGCGAAAACAAGCAACTGTAGCGCGTTACATGCGAATGCGATTGCGGATTCAGTTTCCCTCAGGAAAATTTTTAGTAGATATTGAACGAGCACGATTGATCTATTTAGTCGTACTTTATTGGCTTGGTAACTAAGAGATTGCGGATTTTGTCAATAGGTGGTATTGATAAAAGCCGCAATCACTTAGTTGACAAGCTAACGGATTATATTAGGTCGTCCGAAAAGTTTCTTTCGTTTTATAAGGAAATAATAGACGCACAATGTTTCTTGTTTTATATTTGTTTATCGAATTACTCGCGAACATAATAATAGAAATAACACGAAATGGATCATACAATAATATAAAACAGAAATTGTTGTTCATCTATTATCACCTTACGAAACGAAAGAAACTTTTCGGGCAACTTAATAGAAGAAGAAGAATATTTATTTATACTACTCGTCACGTGTTTATTTATCGTAATATTAGCGAGGCTTTTACGTTAATCTCCGAAATAAACTGAAGAATGAACGACTTTGTTACACGATGTAATTGATATATCATACAACTACATCGTAGTTCAATGTTTCGCATTAGTTCGCAATCTTCCTGTCGGTAATTAGTTCTAATGATCGCATCAGAACAGAAAAATCATAATTCATCGTTAAGCTAACTAGGAACGAAGGAAATAGGGTTAACCCCATCGCGTGACAACCCTCCGAAGTCAGGACATTGATCCTACAGTTGATGGATCGTTGATTAATCGACTACATAACAGAATACTGCTACGCAGTATATTCTCGGGTTCCCTGTACGAAGTTAGGTAATTCCTCTGGGACCTGGGACAGCGATCGTATATGGGGTTCCCAAATTCTTTGTCCCGTGTATCCACGTCGTGGCAGGCAGCGTATGGACAGAATAAAATATGAAGTGATCTATGTGTATGGGTGCGTTATGCAAGCTAACAGACCATTGGACGTAAGACATACATCGTCGGCTATCTCGAGCGGTGATCTGAATGACTGTGTTCTGCTTTGCTTGCTTCTACCGGGTAGACACGCAGAGTTCGCTAGCGATAGCTTCGATCCATTAAACGTGAATCATTCGAATGCGTTATCTAGAGCAGAGTATTCTAGAGAAAAGATAAGCGTTTTTGCTTACTATCCGGATGCTTGGATACGCAGATATTCGAATCTAAGATTGACAAATATAAAAATTATAATTCGCACTTTCGAACAGAAAAATTGAAACTCAAACCTTCCAGTATAAAAATTCAGATTGAAGCTTTTAAAAGCCAAGATTATAAAATTAGTTTGACAACATAGCGCAATAATTATTGACGAATTTTCTTATTAACAACGTCGTTCGAACTCCTCTATATACTTTCCTATTGATCCATTTTCTTCTCTTTTCTTCGCGCAATGGTATCTCGATTTCTACACCTTGTCACACGTCACACCTGAGACACCGCCGTACTTTCCAGCCGTTCTTGTACATCGACAAACTTGTTCTATCGTCCAACGAACGAACCTTCTCGCATAAATCGCGAAACCCATTCGCACGAATCAAAATGTTCAAATATTCCGAGCGATAATATCCATTCGAAAGAGCCGAACTTCGTTAACCTATTCGACTACAAGATACGAGGCTCGAACAGTCTAAATCCTGCAAAGGCAACGAAATCGATTCTATCCGCATTTGCCGCTACCAGTTTCGACAAAATGCCACCAGACGTAAATCAAACAAAGTCTATTCATACGTTGTAAACACACGGCCAAGCTTACGTACGAAACTTGCAAGCTTTCGTGAAAAGTTTCGCGTTATTCCGGGCGTACTCGATGAATTTAATTAAACAAAGGCCGGAATCGAATGAAACGCCGCGACAACGGTACAACGTGTTGCACGACGTCGACGACAGCGGCCGGTGCTGATTGGATCTAATCCGTTTAATTCGGGGAATGAGTTTCAGCGGACCATTTTAATTCGAGCCGTCGTCGTGTCGCGTTTGCTCTTCTTCTGCGAGTTCCGCGACGCGAAGGGGGATTGGCAAGCCTGCTCGCGCCGCGAGGCCAGCCATCGTGTTCGCAGTTTAACGATCGCGCCGGGAGCCCCGCAGAGTTTCCACGCGTTACGGTTATTAGGGACCCCGTGTGGGTCGCCTTGTCTCGAACGCATACATCCGAGAATTCGCTCGAGAATCTCTCGATGATCGTAAGTTGTTACAAGTTGGAAGGGGAAAGCGAGGAAAGGAGATCGTCGACAGGGAACGTCTTAGCCTGGGAACACGGACGCTATGATCTAATCATGGAGATCGAGAACTGGTGGAGGAAAGAATTGGTAGAAGATTCGAGTTCTATATGTTTATGTACCTCTATACAGCGGCTCGCGAATATTTTTACAAATTTCTATGAAATATCTGTACATGTTTGTGATCGTGAATATCGGTATTCGTATGTTTCGGAGTGGCGCAAGTCGATAGAAAGTTTCTCTATTTGGGCAAGTTCTATTTCAAGTAGCTCTAAATTAGACCAAAGCCCGATTCAGTGTATGGTAGCTAATGTTCCTGTCCACTCTAATTCGTCTTCAACCGCTTCGAATAACTATAGTTTCTGAGAAGTTGCTCCGGAATGGTCTAACTTGCTCTGACTGGCGTCATATCTTCTCAGATCATATAGACCCGACGTGCATAACTAACTTTCCTTTGAGATCCAGCTAACCAGCGCAGAAACTTTAACAAGAAGTTAAAAAGTCGAAATTAGGGAAAGGGTGAGAAATTCCAGCAATTTACTTGAGAAATTTAACGAAAAGTAATTTGGAGACAACTGGGAGACAAAGTCAATTAACGAAACATTTGCAAATGAAAATTAATACGAAGGTACAAAGGCGACGAAGTTTAACAGGTCGATTCGATCTTATTTCCAATCTAATCTGAACGAAGCAACGAATAATTAACAAATAGAAATTGTTAAAGCGTAGAATTGAAGGAGTTTCCTCGTCGACCCAAACCTAAATTTAATTCCAACATAATCGGAATTAAGCTACGAAAATTTCAAAAATAGAAACTCACGGAAGAATTTGCACAAAGTGAAGAAAGTTTGCTTGTCAACTCTAACCCCAACTAACTGAACCCAAGCAAACTGAAGCTAAAACTAACCCGAACGATGCAGCGAAGAGTCAGAAAACGGAAATTAATAAGCAAGAAGGTGGCCTGAGTTTACTTGCCCCAGAATCGTGAACTCATATCCAAAAGAATCATAACATGGTCTTTGAAGGAAGTTTCTGCGACCCTGACACGTTTGCAATTTTTAATAAACCCCATCACGGGTATAAAAAGAAGTAGCAACGAAACGGTGTCAATCTATTTCCATCTATTTTCAAGGCGAGAATAAGCCGCTACTTTTCTGCCCCCTGCCCCCTGCACTTGGTACGACCGTGGCCGAGTTACGTATAATGGTGTTCTCTTATTCGCGGTTTTTCCTCCCTCGGTGTGCCCCATGAAAAATGCAGCGACGATTTTCGAGGTCCCCACGTCCGTGACCAAGATCGAGATTCAAGCGTTAGGTCCACCTTTTTTGCATTGTAAGCCGCGCTATCTTCATTTAAGATAGTGCGCAAGACAGCGTTCTGAATGACAATGGACCGGAAGGGTGTCGGTGTTATTTATGCATTCATCCGCGTGCTTTTCCGATCCTTTGTCATCGCACGAGGTTCTTCAGCTTGTTATTTAAATGCATATTTTTTTCTTTCCTCTTTTTTTTTTCTAGAATATAGAAGATGCATCTGCAGTTTGGGACAAATGAGTTGATGAAACGTATCGATCTCTTTAACTCGAGGGTGTCTTTTATAGTCCTAATTGGTAATTTCAGTCGATTGGTTTGCTGCGTGTATCGGGTTAGGAGGAGGATTGTAAATTGTACTTATTACGAGTGGTTTCTGCTTGAATTATTCTTTTCTTGTGTTTCTCGCTTCTGTATAAAATCTTATAAATATGTATCGCTTAATATCAAAATCAATTTTAGTCGATCGATTTCCTATGTGTATTGGGCTGAGAGGGGGATTATAAATTGTATATTGCGACTGCTTTTTCCTTGAATTATTCTCCTCTTCTATTTTTTGTTTCCCTATAAGAACTTGTAAATATTATTTGATATGTGAAAATCATCTTGCTGATATTCCATAAATTCCTACACAATTTTTAACGCGAATAGATTCTCTCTACACGATTTGAATAAAGTTGGAGTATAATTCGAGGAGAATTTCACTGAGCTTTTTAGAATGCAAGAGAATCTGACAATCGATTAATATGCACGCGGCGAGCGAATTATAAAAATTGGATTATTTTGGAAATAATCGTGCGGTATGGTAGAGAGAGTTCAATGGAAGTTCATCGAACGAGACGTCGATCATTTCTACGGGTTCCATCGGATTTCTAGCGAGAAAGATCGACGAAGGGTTTCCGTTGCTTTGGCGAATCCATCGATTTCCATCGGCTTTGCGAGCAAAGCTTCGACAGCCGGAATATCTAACCGGCGTCCTATGGGGTTCCATGCTTCGTTGCTCGCATGACTCACCCCGAATACACACGAGGATCCGTGTGCAAGCCAAATATTCGCGAATCGAAGGCACACGGTTATGCGTCTCTTGCTTCCGTCGCGCTAAAAGCGTCTGTATTCCACGAAAATCACGTTTCCGCCGTTAATATTAGCTATTTGTTACTTTCAGCCGAGAATTGGTAAATTCGAAACGATATTTAGATTTGTTTGAAAAGAATTCCTAGATTTGAAAAGAATTTTTGGATTTGGAATGTTAACTGGATATTATTTTTAAAGTAAAATCAGCGTTAATTAATTTTTAAAAGATATCATACTTCAACGTAAGCTCATGATCTTATCAAATATTAGATCAAATATAAATGAATCATAAATCATAAGGGAAAATAAGAAATAGTCGCAAGCTCTCTTATCAAATCTACGATATAATCAAAAAATACCAAATGTCACAATTTAGAAAATAAATGTAACCCGAGGGAAACAACGAAGAACGTTCACGAGCTCTTTTAAAAACACCACAAATGGTCTAAAAACACGAAAAGCCCACGGTTAAGGGAAGAGTTAACTTAGAACTGATTAACAAATGACAAAGGATATTCGCAAGCCACCTGTAAACAGAATTACACTTCAAACTCTTGATATTCGACCGACATGCAACAAAATGATGGAATCGGACAGCGATGGTATAGGAGAGGACACGAATTTTCAAAAGACAACGACGTATCTTGTTATCTGTCAATCGAGTCTCACTGAGGCGGACGGGTATGAAAATTTCAGAAATAGTCTGAGATTTCTGGCGCGGGGGATGATGTACCCGTGTCACAGGGGAACTCGATACACGTATCGACAGATCGCGGGGTTGTGGCTGGGGTGAATTGCAATTACATTCTCAGGATGACCCTTTAAGGTCGCGTGTTCGGCGAGGGTTTTGACGATATTTAAATTCCACTTGAAACGATGCATCGTACTCGACTCTGTAACTCGTTATTTCGATGAAGTTTGACGTTAAGTACGAAATATTCCGAAATTATGCTTATTTTCTACTCAATTTCTTCCTATAGATTTCGAAATAATCGTTAATTGTTATTTAGCATATAATTTATTTAGCTTCATATAATTTAAAGTAAATGGTTAATAATTGAATAATTTACTTTGCCTGATACTTTGGATTTACTAGTTTATAAATACTTGCAAGCTTATAACGATAAATATTGATGTTGGAGAATGTTGAGAATTACATCGGTTAATCTGTTAACAAGTTGTTCTCTAAGTCATGCGAATGTACGCTGTAATACGCTTCAAAGCTCTTTAGGTTGTTTCAGCCTACTCCTAGTCAGCTTAAGTCGCATCGACTCTCGTCCTACTTCGCTCTAACAACCCCTAGCTTGTGGCCACGCGACATCAGCTTTGTTCTACTTGTGACAGCTCTTGCATCAAACGTTTCATTACAACCCTCGATCATTTAATGATATAAATTCACTGTTCTACTAAGGCAAATGTTCTTAAGATCTACGACTCGTACCAACTTCTTATTTTAATAGTACAATACTGAATTCTCAATCAATATGTATCAATTATGTAGCTTGAAATCGATCTCAAATATAGTGACAACGATATGTAAGAATAAAAAAAAGATAAAAAAGAATATTCTGCTTCCAAGTACACTTCAAACAAGTATCATTCGAATTCTGAATTTCCTCGATCGACCAGAGCCCCTCGAAGTGAAAGAAAATGGAAGAAAGTGGGTTCGTTGTGCCTGAATTATAATGCACGCGATGGAAAAATAAAAGGGTAACTCGTGATTGCCACTTGGCTAGCTAGCTACCCCTTTCGCCACTCGGAACCTCCATTCACCACACGACAGGGCTTTAATCGCGCTCGGCTATTGTGCAATGTCGTGTCAACGTCGACAGAGTGGTTTGAGCCGAATTGCATAAATAATGTGGCGAGGTAAGTTCGCTTTCATTCTCGGATCAGTCAGCGGATCGACTTCAAATATGAGAAAGGCCTATGAATAATTCCATTTGTGAATCGAAGAGTCAGTGTATCGTATTAAAAGGAGATTTAATTTTTAGGTCGAAGTGAAGTTGGAAATCATCTTTCGCTTAAAGGGGATAGAAGAGGACTATGGTTTTTTTAGGAAATATTTATTAGGGTGGAAAAGCGTCTTTTTTAGAGAGTTGTTTTAAGGGAAGCTTAACACTTTGTGGTTTTTATCTTTTTCTTTCTAATAGTCGAAGCTCAAGGTGCAGCTTTTTTAGCCATTTATCGTGAAAAGTAAAACGCAAAAAGAAATAAATATCGCTGGTCTCTGTTTTATATCAGAAACAAGGAAGTGTGTATAGGTGGTTTTCCGTAGCAGATGAAAAATATCAAACACTAAAAATTTATCAAAAAATGTTAAAACACTGGATCGTATATTAAATTATAAGAAAATTATATTATTATTAAGTGACAATTATTATTATTTAAAAAATGTGATTTTTAAATTAATACGATTTTATTCGATGGAAAAAGACAATTTTTCAATTGATGCAACATCGTGATTCTTTATCATTGTATAATTTCGTATTACTCTCTGAGATCGCGTGATAAAAGTTCTGGCTTCATGAGCTTACACATTCACCAACCAAATACACACACAGATAGGTAGAGGAAAAAGTGTGAGTTTGCCATAGAAAGACCTGTTGTGCCCTCGAAACGAGAAAAGGGAGGTTAGTTTATTAGAAAAATCCCCTCTCGACCGGGGATCACCGACTAAAGTAACAACCCCTTCAAACAGGCTACGTTTTTTTCATAAACGAAAATTGCAGTTGGTCATAAATTAGAGTGATCGTGTTGGTACATGATAGCATCGAGGAAGAGGCTGGTTGCCCGTGAAATCGAGTTTCAGAGATAATTATGTTCGTCTATTTACGTATTTAATTAGCGTTCACCCCTTTGATAGGGTGTTGTATCTTTTATATTTTTGGTCTTGATGTATAAATTATTCTCGCTTTGTTTTTATCTTTTTAATGAAGAGATAGAAGGATGGTATTTTAAATATTTTACTATAATTTCTTTTATCTCTTTCTCTCTCTCTTTATTTTTCTTTTTTAAACATTCTTAAATATTCTTGCATATAAAACAAAAGTCAAACGATATTGTTACTTTTCTTATAATGATTTACAAACGATAATAAAACGTGTTGCAACCACCAACTATCGCCTTTTAACATAAATAGAGAAACAATAATGGCAGAGATTCCGTAATTACTTTCGAAAAAACAAGGGAGAAATTGGAAACCGATCGCTGATACAGTATATAACGATTTTACCCCCAACGGGGGCAAAGAATTTTGCGTTTTATATTCGTCACCCCCCCTTAAGTTTGGTGGCTCGTGTTCCCCGCGACGCGCCACGAAACTTTATCGGACGTCTTCTCCATGTTCAATATTGACTTTGCGAAAGTGCCTCCGGATGGAAACCTTCTAATTTTCCGGACTCCGATTCCATGATGCAATGCAAATACACCAGGCATTCGTTGTACACGCACAAACGGCTGTGTCCTGTGTTCGCGCAAACTTCATTTCTTCCACGATGCTTTCAACATCTTCCCGTCTCTTCTTTTCTGTATTTGTTTTCTTTTTTTATCAAACCTATCGTTCTTTTCGCAAAGAATTTGCTAATACTTTCTGTGTAACTTCTATAGAATTCGATGATCCCTTCATGGATTATTCGGTTTTTACGAGTTCTTGGGCAGGATGATGCGTAGTATAGATTTTGCTCTTTATCTGACGAACGATATTAAAAATTCTCTTTCGCGAATACATCGTAGAAATATTCGATTTCCTTTTGTAATTTCGACGAAAGTAGAAAATCGTACGTAATCTCAGCGTAAGCACCGATGTCAGTAGATGCGAATTATCGCTTAACGTAGCACGACGCCCGGAAGCGGAAACGATCCGTGTTCGATTACGGTGTTCTCGCGGTTCCTGTATGAATTGTGTTATCGTGGAGCAGCAGCAGGTCTCGCCGAGGGTACGCGTTTAGGAGCGATTTTACGACGCGGTTTCGCTGTAACATGGCTTCAATTAAGGATTAACGTGATTGCAAATAGCCAGCATGTACCATCGGTATATTATCAATTTCCTGTGACTTCATTATAACCAATTTACTTTAATCCGGAATTAAATTTAATTCATACCTCTCGAGATTTAGCGATCCGTGTACATGTTTTAGTGATTTCTTGATACAATCCAAGGATATCGCTTTCCATGTGTGCTATGTTAAAGAATTAACATTTAGTTACGAGTTATCATCTTTCGGTGTTGCAATTCGTGTCACTTGGTAAAATTGACGAAACAGGATTTCCAGAAAGATTTATGTTACAGGTTAATTCTTTTCAATGATAGACACATTACTATGATTCACGCTATTTTATTCCCGACTTGTATTAAATTACTGTCAATTACTCTAGCTCATTTCGACACGTCTCGACTAAATCCAGTTCCTTCTCTGCAAATCTTATTCGCCGCTGCTATTTCGAAATTATTATTAAAATACACGCTATGTTAGTTGCAGTTTTATTTTACATTCAATTCGCTGTAAATCACGATCAATTAGTCCAACCAGTTCCGACACACGTCAATCAATTGCAAACTCCCTCTTCAACCCTCTACGCCACTTTTATTTTCGTTTCACCCTTCTGTAACTCTAGCTAAGCATCTGCAGTACGTTCGAACGAGTTTGTACTCGAGTTCGAATTTTCATTAAAAATATACAGAGCGATGGTGTTCAGTAGCGGAACACCGGCTGCGTATTCATTAAAGAGTAAAAAGCGATTGATGTAGCGCTGCGAGACGAGGTGTGCACCGACGAGTCTAACCCCTTTTGCTTCTCTTTCAGCTGCTTAATTCCCTGGCGACCGATTTGGACTGCATGCTGAGCGAGCTCTGCACGACCCCGAATTCCTACGAGCGGTGAGTACTTACTTCTTCTTCTTACTTCGTTTCTTCCTTCTCCTCTCTTTCGCCCTCGTCTTGTTCGAGGTCAAGAGCAGGGCTATTGAAGGCGATCGATTCGATAGACCGTGTACACGCCTCTGGGTACTCTCGTTACGCGGTCGTAAAACGTTTCTCAAATAAAAAGGAACGTTGCTTTTCTGACATTTTTCCGGAAGAAATGATAATTTTATCGCTATGAAATGAAATTAAATTCGAATTAGTATTAATCGTGATTTTGTAGAGTATCAGAGGGGAATTTATTCGGGATATGAATGACAAATTCTAAGAGGATGGAATAATAACGAGATGATTTAAATAGGTACACACATCGAGCACACAGTATTATCTTAATAGTTATGGAACTAATCTACTTCGTAAATGACGTAAATTTGTCATTTTCTTCGTGAAATTTCTATTCCTAAAGCGATCTACGCTTTGATCGATTTGATTAATTCGTTCGAACAAGTATAACAAAAATGTATATATCTCTTTAAATAAAGGAAAAATGCCAATTATGTTCGAGAAATACAAACAACAGCAAACATCAATATCCAATAATATCAAACGTTATCAAGATCGTCGTTATCATGCTATTAAAATTATTACGTACAATACGATATATAATATTATTAAATGCGATACGAAATCTCATGAGAAATTAATCACTTTTAACTGCATCTAAGATATTCGAGGAACACTATAATCAACATAGTGTAGATTCTCAAAGGGGGTGACAACAACCCCTTCGCGTGGCCGCGGTTAAATCGTGAATTCCCATAATTTACGATGGAAATCTTGACGCGACGCCTCCGTACTGGTCGCTTATACGCAGAATAATTTCCATATCGTAAGGGCTCCACAGTGATCTATGGACGATTTCGCTTACAATATCCACGATGCTATATGGGACACTGAGTATAACGACCACCCCGTTGGATTAAACACGCGCCTAACTTTCGACATTATTGCGCGGCCTCGATTTATATCGCCTTGTTGAATTATCGCTAGAATGTTGGTCAGGTGATGCTGGAATTGCTTGAATATTTCTTTCATATTTAATCACCTTATCTGTGAATTATTTAAGTCCGCTACGCGAATCCGATACTCTTTCTAACCTTCCTTTTTTCCTTGTCATTTTTCTTCCATTAATTTATAGTTACAGCACGCTGTACTGTCGTGTTAATTCAAGTAAGCGCGTACCTATCTGGTCAGCAGGTGGTTCCGAGAAAAATGACTTTTAATATTTAACAACCGAGCATCGATTTCGCATACGTCCGAAATATAAACCGTTTATATCTTCCGTTTCCCTTTCCACTTTATACGCCAGTATAAACGACATCTTGACAGATAATTTAACACAAGGGTTGTCTAAATAAAATACTTCGGGTGTCTAAAATAATTGATTGAAATACTGTGAATTTTTCAAATTATCGATTAAAATATTACGGAGGAAAATAAAATAATAAAAGCGAAATAAAAATATTGTGTAGCAATCTGCAATGTCGTGTAACTTCAACATTTTGTTCAAGTCTTTATCGAGTTATTTTAATAAGAAATACCTTGATAATTCTATGCAGAAAATTTCACAAGGTGACAAATTTTAATAAGAATTTTCTTTAGAAAAACCACCGTGATATTTATTTTAAACAGCCACTGCAGGAGAAAAGAGGGACGCTTATTATTCCACGGAATATTAGAAAACTCGCTGGAAGGAACAAACGACGGGCAGATGGCAGCCAAAAACGATTACGCATAATATTATGACGTTGATCCCGGACACATGCCACGAATTGCGCTATTTGCTCGGTGAAAACTCTAATTTCGCACGTACTTGTTGTTCTGCTTGTTGCTCGTTCGATTTTCCGCACGAGCTCCGCCGATTCAGCTTTTTCATTCTTCAATCTTTCCGTTTTTCTTTATTTCGAACGAGTTGCAGAAACGAGCTTGAGATGAAGATTGATGCGACGGGTTTCCGTCTTGGAAATTCTACCCGTGAAACTGTTTAAATTAGAGGAAACGGATTGCTCGTTGAAAAGTGGACAGCAAGGACAGACCGTTTATTAATTTATACGTCGGTTTGCGAGCGAAGCTTCCGTACGAGGTTCAAGTGTGATGTATTAAATAAAATTGGATGTGTCTAAGTTTTAATTAGCTGTAGAAAATATAATAAAATTTCGTTAAAAATATATTGGTATTTAATATTTAGTTAATAATTTTAGACGAGTCCGAAAGAAATTGGTCATCGCTGGATAATACAAGTTGTCTATGCTAATTCGTATTTTTATCAACGCGAACAAACCTAAATATAAATTTATCTGATCTTTTAAGGATTAAGATCAGAAGTCCATTTTTCTTAAATTGTTGGCTCACCTTTCTCCGAATTTCAACTAATTTTTTTCAATTTATACTTTTGAAAAAGTGTAACATCTAAATTGGAATTTATCACGCTAAATGTTAAATATTATAACGAATAGTTTGGATTTTTCACATGTTTTTGCATATTGTGCGTATTCCCATGTTCTCGCACATTTCAATTCCCCATAAATAAATAAATATCCGCAGTCTATTCGAATATCAACGTATTGTTAGACATAGTTGGTTTACTCGCGATTTCTCGAACTTAACATTAATTAATCACAGAGGATGTTAATCACAAAAAGATTCCCGGCGTTATATCCGAGCAATCTGAAAGGGCCTCTTGTTCCCAATTTCGTCGCAACTTCAAAAGTCGCCGACCATTCATAAGAAACTTGTATAATCTATCAAGATACCCATCTGGTCGTTTACCGGAAAGTTCCCGAGCTTCCCCGAGTACAGTGAGTTCCGCGATAAATCCTACAGTAGCGAGGTTTACTCGTGTTGTTCGTAATTATTAGAGTTGGGAATAATCGATACGTGAAGCTCATTATTTCATAGATTGGTGAGAAAGAAATTTTCTTGAAAAGTGATTAGAATGCAATTGAACTTGCATATGTTTAGAAAATAGAGGAATATTTATTTAATGTTTATTTTAAATTGTTTAGAGAAAAGAAAAATATTAGAAAATAAGTATCTGCAAAATATAAAAATACTCACATTAAGAATATTTGCATCAAAGAGAAACATTGATAATTATTTAGGGAATAGAAAATATTTATTTCACAAATATATAATTTATTAATATTTAATAAATAAATATCAAAGAGAAATATTCAAATATTCGACATGTACAAAATTCTGTTATGCTTATTGTGACGAGCATCAGATAGCAATAATATACCAATAGATTCGATCGAATTTGTTGAAATATCGTTTCGTTCATACTCGTATCACTTCCTTCAAATTTACGTCAGTTTAAATGAACTCGTTTACATAAATTTTCGTTACATAAATTTCCAGCTCATTCCAATTCACGTCAACATACATACATATGTATATCAACGTATCTGAATTCAAGCCAATTAACTGGAAATCATATAATTCCAGTAGAATTACATAATTTAATTGCTGTCAGGCAGTTACATAAAATTCCATATGAATGCAATAATTCGAAATAAACCAACTTCGTATAAAAGCATATGCTATATCGTGCAACAAAATATCGCTTGAATTTCTCCACAAATTAGCGAAATTATCAAACACAGTGCTGTCGCGAGATCAATTGCTACTGCACGAAAATTCAAGCTTCACTCGTCGTTAATCTACGATATTACCGGTGCTTCCACTGGTCGCAAAAATCGAGTTACGCACGCAGAACAGAGATGGTTGATCGCGAAGCGAGGAGCAACGAGAGGATGAAAGGGACGAGGCCAGCAGACACGTTGGACATTTCCGGGGTTGCTGAAACGATGGGAAAAAATGGAAATTTCATTCGCGTCAACAGCGCAACGATACGCGTACGCGCCGATGAAAGAATAACTCGACTCGTTATCGCACCGCGAGCTCTTCCGTATCGAATCGATCCTCTTTTTTTACGTCGTTTTTCACACCACGGTCGATCGACCAGCGTCCGGGAATTTCCTCTCCGGCTACGGATAAAAAATAATTCGAACGCTTTCGGGAATTTCTCGCGACGAGCAGCTCTGGCGAGCTTAACCAGGCTTCCCGTGTTGGTTATTTTTTCTTCTTTTACTTTATTTCGCGTAAATGCCGAGTTAAGCCAAACAAGAAGAAAGAGAATTATGCTGTTGTCTCGGGATATTTAGCTCGTGTTTGCGCTGCTGTTTTACGTTGGCTCGTACTCAAATATTTGCGCAAGGCTCGATTACGTATTACGTGTTAAATACACGCGGAATCTCGTAAAAAAAAAAAAAAAAAAAGAAAAAATGGAATTGTAGAGAACGCGAAATAATTAACTGATACATTCGCGTTGAATTCGATGACTGGACTATGGATATTTATGCGGATTCGTATTTTTACTGATGCAATTAAAGAAATGGAAACTAAACGAGAATTCCTTTCGCTTATTGATTACTACACTACGAATACTCTACTTTACGTAGAATTTTCTAAACGATTATAAAAACTGCTTTTACGCGACGATAATTTATACAATTCAGTTAATCGTTCGAGCAAAGAAAGAAAGAAAAAAGAAATAAAAAGAAATGTTTAGAAAGATGTTCTCTCATGAGATACAATAAACACAGAAAAGACAGCAAAAGTGAAAACAGGAAACGACGGGGGTTGCTGCAGGGACGAAAAGAATGGTGATATTTCAACGAGGGTGAACTTTTTAGCGAGATTACCGACCGATAATAATTCAAGCGGCAGCGGAGCTGTGGCCTAGGGACGGAATTTCATTTCAATTCCACAAGCCCGCCCCAGTTCAGGGGTGGAACGCGATTTCGGTCGCTTCTATTCCCGGGGCTGTAAGTGACAGTAGCGCGGCGCCGAAAATCTGATCGGTATGTCGAAAATCATACGCCAGAACGTTGCTTTTCATCGTTCGAGGCTACGTTGGATTGAAGAATTTACATTGGAACAGTTCCGGTATTCTTGAAGATCTGACAGGGATTTTGTAGTTGGTAGAAACGTTTACGTAAAGTTAGCGGTGTTACTAGATTTGCAAGTGACAGTCGAGTGCTTTACACTTCGCTGTAAGGCTTTCCTCGAGGCCTCTTCGCCTATTACAATAGCGTTCTTTGAACGTTTGAACGCTTCCAACCAGTCGGCTGTTTCCAGGGCTGTTTCCATCAAAGAGTTTCCTACTTGGTACGAATGTTCTGTTGTACATTGCGTTATTATCAGTTTGTAAATCGTGATAAAGTATTTCTTAAATTCTTCGTAGCACTGTAGCGTTCGATTTTATTAACCCATTGACGTACAAATAAAATGGAATTTGATGCGTCCAAAGATTTAATTTGGCTCAACTGAACAGTTATATGCAAACTTAGAAACAGAACATTCTATTTCGAAATTTACATTGCTGCATAATATTTAATCAGGTTGATATATAATGTTAATGGACAGTAGTTAAGTAACATTATGAAATAATAAATTAATAATTCTATCAAGTATGATACATTTCAAAAGATTTTGGAATATGTAGAGGAACTAGACATTTTTTACACTGCCAAGTTGTCTCGCTTCATGTATTATTTTTTACGCACACATGACATCTCTTTACATTTTTATTAGTCGAAGGTGTATGTTCAGGAAAATGTGCCCAATGTTTTGTCTGTAGCCGAGTTGGGCACTCACTTTGCGACTGTGTGACAAAGAGACAAATTGTGTAGCATATCTTGTGCGATATTCAATCGAAAATTTACAATCGACTGTATTGTTGAATTAGGTAATTTAGAATACAGGACATGAGCATCATAAATAGCTATATAAAGCAGATAAAAGAACATTTTAAATAAAACAGAATCGATGCACGATTTTCGGTGTCCGCCAGAAACAGTTGTTGACGTCTCGGAGATGTCAAAGTTTACAATGGCACATGAAATGATGGATGACGTCTGCTAGACGTCGTTGTATGCCAAGGGGTTAATTTATCACTAATCCTTTCGCTTTAGAATGCTTCTGTAATTACGTATAGAAAATGTATCTTCTTTCTTTTTAATCATTTTCCCCGATTATAATAGAAACATATTGCTCTGATCTTCTTGTTACGAGCCAAGGGCCGTTTAATGGGCAAAAGCTGATGAAATATTCGCGGATCACGTACGTCGGAGAAATAATACGCGGCTAATAATACACGGGAGAGAGATTTCGTAAGTGGAACGAGATGGGAAATCGATGGTTCGATTTCTCATCTGTCTGATAGATTTGTGCGTTTATTTTTCGTTGCTTCTGCTCGGCTGGAAATTTGATACGTGATGTCTGGGATTAAAAGACGAAATTGGAGATGGAATTATTAATTGAGAGTGGAAATTTGTTTCAAAATGTAAAGATGTCTTGTTAGGCTCTTTCCATATCGATTTGGTTCATATTGATATAGACTTCACATCGATTTCATTTCGATCAGGAAATTAATTCAAACAATAATACTCCAATTTTTTCTTCTCAATCTCACTCAAACCAAGTACTACTTCGAACTAATTCCAAAAGATTCACAAATTTAATCAGTCACGCTTCACTTTCGCTTTAATCTTCTATATCATCCCCAATACGCTGCAATTCATCATCAGCTATCTCTTCGTTCCGCGATTCAATCCAAATTTCAATCCTCCGACATGTTCAAACCGTTCTCAATTTTACCCAAACCAAGCACCACTTCGCACTTCCTCTGAAATTTAAATTTCCTCAGACTCGTGCGTTCCACTTTTCCTTTCATCTTTCACGTATCACGTCCGACACACCGCAACAAATCGCCAGCAACTTCTTAATCCAAGCAGTATCATTCACGCTGGCTACACCAGACACGGTATGAATTCGTTTCTCCAGAGCTCGATTCCAATTTGTTATCGCTGAAAATACCTTCTTTCCCCTTGGATCTCGTTAATTCGTGACGGTCGCCGGAGCGTTGTCTACATAATCATTAAGATAATCATCCGTGTTGGCCGGCACGGCGCGCAGGCTATCGTAATCGATGTAGAGCATAAATTGGATACACGCCGGTTCCCTCGGGCCACGTTGATTCCCCCCTTTTCAACCACCCCCCACCCTAACCGTCCCTCGATCTCGCCTCGCGATCGATAACGATCACGTTCGATCTTGATAATTGGCCGGCTTGTCGTTAATCATTCGGCAACCCTGGCGTCAGGTGGACGTTGAGGGTAACACGCGCTCTCGAAACTACGTATCGATGATTTATTTAGAGATTCTTGGGCTACCGTGCTTCGCACTCTGCAACCATCATTGGAATTTCGAGTTTCTTTCATTCGATTTTTCATAGGCGTACTGGCGAACAAATTCAATACTTGTTTACCAAGTGTGATAGATGATTGGTATATTCGCATAACGAGCAACGCGATATTCGAATAATTTGTTCGCCCATAGAGCAATAAAGTTAGACATAGCGCGATACCTGAATATTTATGGCAGTGATCGTACTTCTCGGTATATTTCTTTCGTCGTTTATATTTTATATCTACGGCTTGCTGCAAGAAGTATCAGCGTCAGTATTCACAGAGTATTTACGAAGAGATATTAGCACTCGAAGATACGTTAAAAAATTCATGTTCGAATAGTTTTCAATGCAGAAGTTTTTGATGTTTCAAAATTTCTTTCTAACTCAGAAAGAGAGAATCAAAGCTTATACTATTCGCGCTTTTTACGTCGAGCTTGGCATTCTTTGCAGAAAGTTTACGTTATGGAAAATGCTATTATAGTCATTTCTAGATAGAATTTTTAAACTGTTGCTTTTTATATATATATATATAGAACATACGATTGTTTGACTGAATACCAAATTTAACTTATTTTAACTTATTTTTTGGCACTAAGCCACAGATGTAACGTTCGATATGATTTTTATAAATTATTCTTGAAAATTGTGAATCTTAGTCGCCAAAATAAATATATGGAAATATTCACATTGCACGTAGAAATGATATTAAAATAATTTCAGATTTATTTAATATGTGATTTACGAGATGTTCGTAGATACACATTGCACGCGTCTCAGCATTCTTCTTGTCTCACCATCTTCTTTACCATCGTGAGTACGAGAGAGTTGCATTCTTTTGTTTTACGAGACGCTGCGCACACACATACTCCCACACACACTCGTTCTCATATATGTGTGTCACTACTATGCGGCTAATCCAGTGTAGCACACAAAATTACACATATCTCAATAATTACAAACAGCAAATAATAAAGGCTGACTTGAATCTCTAACACCAAAGCACGACGTACCATCGTACCTTCGACGTATTTCAAAATCCACTTGGATATATCGAAAGAGAAACGTCACAGCTTGCAGGATTTATTGTTCCACGAGGAAGAATTTGCTGCCGCGGAAAGAAACGAAATCCAGCGGTCGAAAGGAGTGGAGAGCGTGGAGCAAAAGCACCGATCGAATTATTGAGAAACTCGATACAAAAAAAAGTGTAGAGGGAAAAGGAGAAGCGAGACAGAGGGACATGCGGATTCCCCTGGGTTGGTTTCTCCGGCTGCCACCGGATATCCCCCTGATTTCTGACGACTAACGCGAGTCTGATGTTTGCGAGGGTGAGCAACCCTTATCCGGCCACCCCGTATCGTTAGCCATAGACAAAGGGTGTGTCGTCGAAATACGTGCCCCCAGGCGCCGCTAATTCTACCGATAATAGATTTCACCCTGCTCATCGTGAGATTTTTCCTTCCAACTCTAGTCATAGTACAACTCTATTCGGACACTAGTCGACCAATGATTGGATTTCCGGAACTTTCTCGAATTTCTATTCTTTGAATAGGAGTTATAGTGCTAAACACACAGATAGCGTACTAACGAAACTAGAGAAAATTCAAATTAACTTATGCTTGGTGGTTTTTCCAATTTCAACCGTGTTTTTGTTAATATCTTTTTATTGCTGCTTTATTTCGACGATTGCAGCCCGAAGAACTATCATCTAGTCATCGTGAAAGTTTCAAACTGAAAATTTAAAATATCCCAAACTAAGATACTTTAAGATATCGTGCTAAAGAAAATACATTGAGCAGCGCCAATTCTTGTCGTCTCTTTTACCTTTTATCATCGTACAGAAATACCTACGAAACCACAAGATCGTGTAATTAAAATGCAGCAAGTTCGATTTCTGATATGGTACGTTATATCTGTACAATTTATTTTTACCGATTGAAATAAATATAGGGAATTATGGTTTTCTAAAATCATAAGGTACTTCAATCATGAAAACTATGATACTGCGTGAGCGATCATTAACGTGGCAATTTTCGATGTTTATTTGTCGAGCAATTCCTCTGAATTAAATTCCAATGATACCAGTGAACGTATGTCATACGCTATAGTTGGGTTATAATCTTGGCCGAGACAAGCGTACACCGTGATGCCTGGCACCGGTATCACCGGGTTTCTGACAATTGGTTAATTTCCGGCCCGTGTCAACGCCAGGTGTTGTATCATTTCACGCACGAAACGCACAAAGATGTCAGATGTTGCGAATACGTGGCGGCAGCCAGTGAATAAGCATCGGAATAACGCATAATAGGGATGGTAGCGTCCGTTGACCAGGTGAATTCGATGAATCATGAATCTACGTGGACGTATCCGCTGCGAATTCTTTCGACATTTACGTTAACGTGATATTTTTGTACCTTGCCCCGTGCGACTTCCGTTCGTTTGATGTAAGTATGCAAAGATTCCACCAGATCGTTTCTTCTCGTCAAATTGTAGAAGCGAAATAATTCCGTAACGATTCTGTCCTTTGACTTCGTTTCCTTTTAATTGTTCGTTAAATTAATCCTATTCATTTGGTACACCGTTGAAGTCAAATAATACCGTAAATAATGTTGTCTGTTTGTTTGAACCGTTCGCGGAGAGACGCGATCGTCAACGAGAGTCGTAAGTTCTCGTTACGATTAAACAATCGACGCCACGAATTGATTGATCCCCTATTTCTATTTTGAGAATAGAGGTGGTTGGAATAAGTGCATACGAGAAACTACGTTTAATTCGCTAACAAAAATAGTTTAATAACAAATAAAGAATCAACAATCTCAGTCAACGATCAAACGATTAACAATTGAGAACAAAAGATGACAATCAAGGTCTTGAGAACGTGTTTGCTTATTACGAGACCTTTGGTACTTCGCAGCTTGAGATAGACTGACTCTTTTGTTCGAAACCACGGATTCTTTCCTTTGTTGCCCTTCGATATCCGCGCGTTTATTAGATGCACCGCGGCTGTCGCCGCGTATGCGTTCTTCCGAGAATTCGGCGAAAGAAACGTAGGGATATCGATGGTACATTGGGCATGTCGGTATTGCGCTTTGACGGTATAGCTCTTTGTACCGCGAAGCCGTTGGAAAGTTCCGTGGTCGATGCCGCCACAAATTAAAGTTTCTTTGAACAACTTGGCTAGAGAGATGATGTTACGTAAAACGTAACACTGTTCGTACGAACTTTTCTTTTCACTCTTCTTAGTAAATTCGTCTAGAAATATGAAGAAAAAGAAAGAAATGTGTTTTAAAATTCAAAGTCAACACACGAACTTGTAAGCTTTGTAGCTTCTTAATGGAAGTTGTCGGACGAGTATCAAGCCGCATCTACGTATAAATCAACGCCTGAGTCAGGTACACGCGCTGATAGATCAAACATAGACGTTAATACTGAATCCGATCGACAAGCACTATGGGTTATCCGAAAACACCGTAAATCAATGGTGTCACAGACGTCTGCCTGGCGTCTAAGGTGTTCCTTAACAGGCTTCTAAAACTGTCAACCGCAGACCCCCGTGGTAACCACATAAATTCCACGGGGAGAATCCCAGGGGCAAGGATCTCTCGTAGGCGTGGTTGGATGCGTGAACCACATCCAATGATACAGAAGAGTCTGGTTTTTCCTGTTTCCGCTACAGGCACGCGTTTCACCTATTCGATGAAAAGGGAGAACAGGGGCTCGTCAAGAGAGCAAAGTGAGTGATCGCGAAGAGAGAAAGAGCGTCGAAAAGGACAGAAAATGAAAGGGGAAGCAAAGGGGAGAGAAGAGATAGAGGAAATGAGAATGGCAACGGGAAATGCTGGAGGAGGAGTAGAAAGAAGACGCGTAAAAGGAACGAAGCATCGAAAGCGAAGAGAAACGAAAAGGGGAACGAAAGAAAAAAAAGAATAGAGAAAGAAGAAAAGAGGTGGCAATGGAAAAGGAAACGCAATTACAACAGTATCAGTACGTGGAGGTATAATAGAGAACCTGAAAGATGGTTAGGTAGAGGATGCTGGTCTGACTGGTTATTTCTGGTACAATCAACCAACGCGGATCACAAACATCGGCCAAAAGTGTCACGTACACAAATAAGACCATACGCTCTTCATGGTGAGCGATAGACAGCACTACTATATGTATTTACTTTCTTCGTAACTCTGTACATACTATCCCGCATCTTTTCAGCTCTGTTGTTGAGAGTCTGAACGATCGAAACCTAAATACTGTTGGAGGAGAAGCGTCGTGAAAGTTGGCGGGCAATTCAAATTTAGTCGGGGGAAGCAAAACGTGGAATTCAGGCTGAAATCGCAGATACCCTGGCAACGAGGAGAGCAGGGTTAGACACGGAACGAGGGGAAGAGGAATTTATGGCAGCCGTAGAGACCATTCCGCGGCCATTAATGCGGCCCGCTCTCGAAAGTGAATCTCGTTGCGGAATTGCAGCCCGATATGAGGACGATAATTTGCGGCGTCGCTTAGGATCGCGCTAATATTCACGGCCACCCGTCTCTTTTGTCGTTTATCTGGCCAACGACGGTCCATTAATCTTTGCGCTTCGTTACCTCCATCCTGCAATGAGAATCGTTTAAACTACGGTTGACACTACATTGACTCTGACGGATGATCGATGAACAGGTAAATTTACTTCGACTTTCCCTCGTCCAGTACAATTTGCGTTTCATATTAGGATTTGCTATTTAGAGGAAGTGGTATGTTTGGATGGGCAGGATGTTTGTTAGATGAATAGCGTAATTTGATTGTACACGGTGAAGTGGGTAGCGTGAATTAGTGGTAATGCTCGGTGGGCTGGATTCGAGGGTGCAGATATTTAATTTTCATCTTCGTCGAGAGCTCTCCTTTTTCTAATTCTAGATGATTTTATACTGTCAGGGCTATCGTGATTTCATGAGTTCCAAGGGTAGTTTGTAGGAGTTTCAACTTTCAAGAAAAAGCTCACTACCGTTGATCTGTTTCTTACGTTTGAGAACAAACTTTCTTCAAATCGAATCAGTGGCAGTTCGTTTAATCAGACACTAATCAAAATTTTATTCGAATGAATATCATTCAGACAAAACGAAAAGACAAAACCAAGTAGGATATGCGGTATGCCATAAATACCGTAGTATTTCAGAGTTAATAACCATTCAACTCGCTTTAACCCATATTAAAATTTCAAACCCTATTTCAACCGAAATTTGCGGCACGTCATTTTCAACCAAGCATCCTCCAGTCTCGCAAATCTCGGACTCATCGCCGAGGTCGAAACGACTTCCAACACCTGGACCAATGTTATATCGCAGAGGGCAGCGGTTTCTTCGTGCAAAACGAAACCCAAGAACGAAACCCAGTAGAAGGGAAAACGTAATTGGGATGATTGCACCGCGCCGATCGGGTCAGTCGGTGCGGAGGTTTGAACGCGATTAGCAGAATGTCTGGTCGGGCTAATTCAAAAGGTCGATCTCGTCCTTAGGCTCTTTTATTTTGCCACCTCGACCCTCGCGGCAATTTTCTTTTCTCGTCCTACGCCTTTTCAGTTCCTTCGCAATTTAGCCGACACTTTTATGGCGCGGTGACACGCGTCGCCGCGTGAAATCGCTCGCGTGCGCCACGATTCCATACTCGTCGCGGCCTTTCTTCGCTCGTAACGACGTGGAAGAACGGAAACTGCGAAATGCAGGAGGGAAACCACTCAGAAGGACCTTTCGCTTCGATTATCCTGGACCAGTCGAATCCATGATCGTTAAGTATAATCAAGTCGATTCTTTATGGCAGTTGTGAAAATTTCTTGGTCGTTATATTCTTGGATCGTGCTCTTGTTTGAATTATTTAGGTTTGGATTATGTGGATCACAACGTGCTGTGTAATTGTTGAAGTATACGCCATAAGAGCCGCGTGAAGATTAAGTTTAGTTTGACGATGATATCGTATCATGTAATTTCAAAGGTATCAGCATCGCTGTCATCGTATAATTCTTCTTCATCTTGACAAACCTACTTCAATCATTTTTCTCGTAACTGCATCCAATCTCGAACGATAAAATATCTGAGATACTAAGCACAGAAAATCAATTAAAGCCAAGTAATACCACGGAATATGGAAATCGGATACGGAAAGTGATATTTAAAATATGTAGAAATAAGAGAAGAGCATCGTGACAGACAACCATCGAAAAGGCAACGCAAGGATTCTTGAGAAAAGATCGAAGGAGTCTGCCCTCCCGCTGTTTTGCCCGGTGTTTCTCTAATTTTCCGCCCTCCTTCCACCACTACCACCACCACGCTCTGCAAACTTCGTTGCAACAGGACACTCGTGAATCTTTCATGCGTCTTCCCCTTTCTTCTTCCATCTTATCCCTCTTTTTCTTTTTCGTTCCTCCAGTTTTCCTACGGTTGTTCCGTGGAGAGCCGAAAGGAAACGGAACGGCAGGCGACTCAATCGATACTGGACCAGCCTTGAATTATGCACACCGACTTGGCCAACGGGAAACGAACCGTTTTCCTTTAAGGCGCGTTCACACGACGCCGCGCACAGCCACGTAAACTCGTTTTACAAAAACAAGGAGCGTATCGAAGAGAAAAAGGAACTTTATAAGCTCGACGAAGCAGATGCATTTTTCTTTATATCTTTAGCCTCTGTTTCAAAGCCTTTGGCAACGAACATGGAGATGGCGTTATTGAAGTACGGTTGTTTTATAGAGAAAATATTCTTCTTCCTTGGATTTTATGGATTGCATTCGAGTAGTTCTGGAGAAACATTCAAAGAGATGACTTTTTTTCTTTTAGATAAAAACACATTGGTGGAGTCGGTAAACTGCACTAATTTTTACTGATTCTTAACTAAATTATAAATTATTGCCAACGATTAACGTTATTTTTAGATGTGTTGGATTATGGCCCATTTAAACTGATATTTTAAATGATACTATTACTACTGTTAAATTTTCCAATTTTAAATTTAAACCGCCCGCATTAAATTTTAATTAAATCCGAAACATCCACCGACGAGCATCCACAAAATAGAAGAACCACGAAAATTCCAGTTGAAATACGGTCGACGATGCCAAATGTTGTCCGTTGGTTCCCAAGCCAGACGACTTTCCAACCGATTATCCGCATCGCGTCAGAACCAGCCATTATTTCGGATACTCGTCTCTGTCGCAACAGGTGTACGAGTGCGGACGACAGTGGTTAGAACGAGATCGAATTCAACCACAAGCAGCAACGTTCTTCGTTTCACGGATGTCAAAGTTGACGTGGACAGGAGTATCGGAATTATTTGATCGCTCGACCGCGTATTCACGTTTCTCGTTGATAGATCCCGTACGATGGGATGTCTATGTCTGAAAGGAATGGAATTCGTGTTTCTTTTGCTTATTTTCTGTCTCTTCTTCCTTTTTTTTTTTTTTTTCTTTTTAGTGAGATCGTAGGGATTTGGCTGAGTTTCTTCTCCCTTACAGTTCCATCGTACGTTGCGAGCACTCCAAATTAAGTTGCGTTAGTTTTGTCTAGAAACTTTTAGTATATGTTGAGAATTGTGGATCTTAACTGCCGAAATAAAAGTAAAGGAACACTAAGATTACACTTAGAATTCATATTAAAATAGTTTTAGATTTATTTAGTAAACGATTTCCAGGATCTTCATTGATATACATTTGCACACATCTCAGCACACTCTTTATCTTACCATCTTCCATACCGCACTACCAACGAAACGATTACATTTAATCTGTTTTTCCTAACCCCAATCCAGTCTAGCACACAAAATTATACATATCTCAATAATATATTTTTTAGAAATTATTAGAATGTTAAAAATTTGGAAATTTGATGACAAGCTATAATAAAAAGCATAGGAATTCCGTGCTGTTTGGTTTAATATTCATCGCGTAGTCCATGATGAGACAGTTTCGTGATGCGGCATTCTCATTCAAATCGCGTGTATTTATTAATGCAGGCATTTATATTCTCTCGGATGCATCGGCAGACACACCCTACTGCAACGTCCGTCTCGCGCAGTTTCGTTTCTCACTGGTATTATACTGTTATTGCAAGTTACACTGGTTTTGTCTGTAGCATATTCCTGATCGTTTGGTGATTTATATTCGCGCAATGTTTCGGATAACCACGCCTACTAATTACCCATATTTCAAAGTGATATCGCAGCGCTATTAAATTTAGTTACGCGCGTGCTGCGTACAGAGAATCGTTCGTAGCAAAGAAGTACTTTTGAAATCTAAAAAGAAAAATATTCGATTTCTCTAATCCTTCTTCTTTGTCAATAACTTTTGTTTATTTTATTATTCAATTTGTACTTTACAATTTGTCCAGCCAGATATTTGGTAAATTTTTCTAATTTAATCGCTAAATAACATGTGGATGGCTACCCCCAGCGGGATACCGCCTTCGAGTTTGACTATTTTATTTCTTTAGCGAGGTCAATGGGGTGTTTCTCAATAATTTGTAATTCGTGATTCGGTTAAAGATATCTCTTCGATATCCGCAGCGATTAAAGTTTTTAATCGCAGAAAATCACAAGCTGTTCGATCTCTTCGCTTTCCAAATAATTTTCGACCGCGCGATTCGATAAAAAATATTTTGCATTCATCAATATTCAAATAATCGCGATTAGAGTTAACGAGCGTAGAGGAGCATTTGATAGGGTCCGTAACCGGAAGAGGGCCTGTACCAGGCGAGAAATGAAATTCACCGAAAGTAAATCGAGTTTGCCCGCAGTCCGGAACCAAAGGGTCTAACGAACCAAAAAATCACGTTGCTACGAAGAAGAAGACGAAGAAGAGGGGCTGCAGTGGCTAAGGAGACCTTACGACGGCTTGCCACGTGGACGTTTAAATGGAAATCCTAATTTGAATGGCTAACAAAAGAAGAGCTTTCGCGCTCCCACTACCTCATCTACGATTTCCACTTTTAATCTCTTCGAATTTACATTCCTCTGCATGTTGTTCGTGGAATTTTAATATTCACGAAGACTCTGTCAATTGTTGGAAGAATTACGTGCAATTTGGAACTATGATTTTTATTTCTAACTTGTATTTTCGTTTCGTAGCAGAAGCAGAGACAGAATTCTCAGACAGAATTTGAAATTATCAAAATTTGAATACCTTTTAACAACATAAATTAATGTCACGTTGATCCTGAATTATAAGTACGACATTTATGAAAAAGGATAAATCGATGGAAATAAAAAAACATCGCTTTACGTTAAAAGATATTCACTCCCATATGAAGCGCGAATAGTATCTAAAGTAAAACGAAATGTTTCATAAAAATGGCTTGATCTATGGGAAGAAAACGAACAGTCAGCACTTTCGCCATCTTCCACGTGCCCCTCGTCGAGCGTGGAAAACGTTTTTTTCGCAGTTTCACCCTGTGACATAATATATTCTCGCTCGTTCCAGCTGATCGGTTCGTTATCTCGCAGACAACGATCGACGTCAGCTCGATCCTAATTTGTAAATCCGTAATTTGCACCGAAATCGCCTCTATTCCGCCAGGAACACCTGCTGCCATCCCCGAAAATTTTCTCTGTCCCTCTGTGCCGTACGAAGTGGGGATTGAAAACGAAGGGATGAAACGAGGGAAAAAATCGTCCCTCTCTAAAGCATCGAAAGAGGAACAAGCAGATTTTTCGACCAGTCAGACGTCGAAATTTCTGTGATTTCGAGGTTGAAGACAAATTGGTCGAATTTGTCGCCGTTTGCACCGTACGCCATCGATCAGTATGGTCGCTCGATGCGAGTTCCAAGAGAAAATTGAAAACGTGATTCGATCCCAGCAATCGTCGTCAACAAACGGATGCTCCGACTTGAATCGGTAAATTTAAATTGCTGGAATTCTCAAAATGGCCTCGACATTATGGCAAATATAGGAAATGCTTTTTAATTTGGTTTAATTCATTGACGTTTTTTAGTCCTGTTCCGCATGGTTGCCTTTGCAACGGTAAATGTAATATGCGAACAGCTGCAACGATGAGTGCCAATTAATTCGCTCGTTAATCGCTGTGTCTATATTAACTGGCGCGTTTGCGGAGTTCAGTGCGTTTTACCTGCAAATTCGCGAGTATTTCAGATTAAAAATTTTACGCTACAGCTGGTCCGCTTTGAAGAGATAGAACGAGGGGGATATTAAAATAAACCAGGCAGTAACATACGAAAATTTTCGATCAGAATTTTAATGTGTAGTTCCGTTAGACCGGTTCTTCTGGTTAATCGTATTAGTTTATCGATGAATGGTCAATTAATTAAATTAATAAAAGGTTAATGTTAATTTAATATTGTATCAATAGTATTTTAATTATTCGTTGAAACTTTTTCTATCGGTGATTTTTTAACATCTATGAATTCTTAAAATTCAAATTTTGTATGCTGTGTAGCAGCCGAGGGCAAACACAAGTAAAAGCCTTTTGTCTTGCAAGTGTGGGTACGATTTATGACACACGGGCCAGCGAAGCTATTTTTAAGGAAGCTGTCTTCTATCCGCTGCCTCAATTAGTTTCGCGTCTACGTATGTATCTTTTCATTCGAGTTTTATTATCAGCGTTCAATAGCGTTCGCCGCAGCCATAAATTCCGAGTTTCCAAAGGACCCACTTGTCGAAGGTCTGGTGAGCAGAGACAGACCACGTCAAGTGGCTCGGGCCCGGAAGAAGTCCCGCTGCGTCACCAATTGTACACGAACAGCATCCACCGCCGAGTCGTACCCCGATCTACGACAAAGACCACGACAAAAGTAACAAATAAATATCCAATCGTCTAAGCTAGCGTAGAAATTAGCCAATCAGATTAGAAGAGAAATTATCGACACACAGTTAAAGCTCTCATCTCGTACGAGACGACGGTCTATGATCCGCTAAAGAATAAAAGACGCTTCTACCGAACTATTGCATAGTTGGTAATACCTTTCCATCCGTTCGGCTGTGAACCTAACATAATAGAAGCCGAATTTCCACTAATCTCTACCTCTTCAAACAACTGGAAATCCCACTGCGCAGCGGAATTATTCGCGCAATTGCACTCCAAAACTCGACTGGATCTCTCGAAACTCGGCCACGATTCTCCTTCCATCGAAGACAAAGCCTCCTCCTCTTCTTCGACCATTTATCGACTCATTCAACTCGGGGCTAATTATCGCGGATCGTTCCGGCCAATTAGCGACTCGTTTAACACGCACTCGCGTCGATTGCTCGCAGAAGTGGGCATCTCTCCGCGAGGTTTCACTGGAGAAATGCTGTAAACACAGGGACACGCGATTTTCGTTCTCGGCGATGAAGAGAAGTTCGAAAAAGCGGCTTAGACGAGGGCTGGTTTCGTATTGTTCCGGCTATTGTGCCAACTTTTGGGTTCGCTACACCGCGAAAGGGGGCCTTTTCGAGCGTTTCCGAGGGAAACTCGACGACCGTTCGTTCGAGACGTGATCGCCAGTCCTGGCTCGTTGGCGCATGATCGCGGCCGTTCATGCGTTCACGCGACGCAGTATGCAAACGAATACTAATTCGCGAATGCCGGATAACGGCAGCCAGGAACGTGTCCGGCTGGTCCTATCGCCAAATGTTCCGTCCAGTTTATTTTTACATTCGCTTTTAGATGCAGCTGCCTGTGTTTGGAAGTGGAAGACGTGGTCGACGAGGAGATGGTTTGGTGCAGGGAATAATTAATCAGAGAAGAAGATTTTAATGTTTGTTTCGCTGTTCGTATCGCGCCAGCCATACACTTAACGTTAATTGTGACAAGGAATATATATTTATTAGCGATCGATTTTTCAATGTGCATTGAACGCACATGCCGTATTTTTAATGGGAGAATTTCTCTAACTTTTTTGAAGCGCTCAGTATGAATAGCTTCAGAATTTATCCCCTTGAAGAATAATTTTGTAAAAAGGAAAGAAAGCAATACGGTTTAATCCTCCAATTTAGATACGAAGTTTCCACACTTTGAAATTCTAATTCCACTGTCACCGAAAATCGATAAAATTATCTGATCGTAAGGAAACGAACAGTTTTTTAATGCGAAAGATCAACGAAATTTTAACTACGGTAGTTACGATAGTTTCACGAAAGCGTAACCGTTAATTGATTTTCCTCGTTGAAAAGAGCCAAGAGGCCGTCGACTAGTACGAGATTAGACAAATTGTTTGGAGTCGTCGCCGGATTAAACAAACTCTCCGGAGAATCTCCTGTTGGCTTGGAACAATGAACGGCGAGAGGTAAGAAAAAGGGAACGTCTCGGATAAGAAACTTGAACCGAGTATCCGAATGGAATATTAAGTTAAATGGGAAAGTCGGCGGTCTGCGAGACCGCGTTACAGTCATTCCGCATCGTCTCGCGCATTTAAAGGATCCCTTCGTCTTCTTCTCCGACCTCACCATGTTCACCAGAAGCCCTACGACTATTAATTTCCCCGGAATATCGAACCGTAGAGTGAGATACTTGGTAGAAATTTACGTGTTAGGCAACTTTTGATTCGTATGAATTTGTTTCTGTTAATGATACGAGTTTCATAATCGAAGTGTCGAACCAACAAACGATAGAAATTCCAGAAATGAAAATTTCCAATATAATCGTAGGTAGTTCTCAGTCCCTGAAATTAACTATCTGCCGTTTTCATTTGTTTGGAATTTAAATTTTGTTATGCTAATTAATTTATGGTAATGAATCGTCAGACAACTGTAAGTTCGTTCTCCATAATTCACAGTCAACTGTCAATTGACATTTGGTTATTTCTAGCAATTCTCAAATTATTATCGAGCAATTTTCGACTATTCTCAATCGCTAAATACAATATTAAGAGCTAATATTTACGAAGATGTTAATATTTACTCATAGCAGATTTGTTACGTCTGCATTATAACGTTCGTAGGTGATTTCGTCAATCTGGTTCCCCCTTGAATTTCGCAGAAACTCGAACGAATTAACAATCAGCTTGTTCTCGTTTCCTGCTTTTTCATCTCTTTCAATTTCCCAACCAAAGATTCTATCATTGCCTTCTCGGGTCTTGGAAAGGTTAATAAGCGTGTCCCGATTCACCCCGTGTTGAATAATCGAGGGCTCGTGAACCATAAATCGTATTATGACTCGCTTCTTTTATTTATTTATTTATTTATTTATTTTTTTTTTTATTTTTTTTTTATTTATTTATTTATTTTTTTTTTTTTTTTTAGTGGAAATTTACGATACGACGGATCTCTTACGCCCATTTTTCCAATCGTAACAATTGAAATCAGGTGTTATGGGTGGATATCCTGTTTTATGCGAAATAAATTTTAGAAAACATCCCCCGATACAGATTGATACGAATTATTTATTTCATTCATTTATGATCCGTTTTCAATCAGAATTTACGTTTCCAATGGGTTTCTAATTTTAAATATTTTCATTTTTCTTTCGATTGTTTCATTGCTCGGTCCTTAACGGACTACGAAAAGGCGAAACAAAACGAAATTCTTCAAGTGAAACTTTCTGATGACTCGAATAAACGAATGACGCTAGAGATATAACTTCTTCAACCTTGGAATTTTTAGTACTCTTGTGACGAGGCTTATCTTATATACATTTGTCAATAATGTTGCGTTTATACCTTTTAGTTTAAGGATACGAAAGAGTTGTTTAACTAAAGTTAACTACGTAAATTGTTTGAACAAATCATAGCAAGGATAACTTCTTTGTCTTGAAATTTTTCGGGATATCGTTAAGGAGGAGAGGAATGGATTCCGCGAATAATAATAATTCGTCGAATAATAGGGAGGGCTAATTTATGACCAATGAATCACTAGCTGATGATGATTTATGGCTAAAATATCGGCTGTCAGGCGCGTCCTTATCGTACAGAGAAAGCTTTGTAATTCGATTAATTGGATTCAATAAACGATAAGCGTTCTTCCGGTACGTTTGATATTATTTCGAATTATTCGCGTTTTATGAACCGTTAAGTGCTGAGAATTTTTCCCCGTGATTCGCCACGAATCGATACATTCGCACAATCAATCCACTTTGAAGTAAATAATTGCGATAATTATTTTACCATAGGGGCAGTCTCTGTTTAACGATCAATTATCTCCTTAATTTTATTGCTGGGGATCTGTTGAGAGTGACTCGAAGCTTTGCACAAGTATTACGTGCCATCTGTAATAATAATTCACTTCCATAAAATTTATAACAGGATTTTAGATCCATTCGTCCACGAAATATCCTCGAAAAATTACTACGAAAATTCTCAAATTCCCGTTTTGTCGCACTATACGTTTCATACATTAATTCCGATTAATGGATAAATTATATTCGACTATATACTTATAAATTATCTCCAAAATATTCCTAGAAGAACATTTATAGATCCATTATTTCCACGTGCAAAAAAAAAAAAATATTCAGAAATTCTCAAATTTTATTACCACCATCTTCTTCTCGCCGTTAAAACGACAAACCCCTTGGTTCTCCAAAATGGCACGCCTCGTGTACATCCCTGCAACCACTCTTTTGGCCCAGTTCCAGAGCTCGTCTCCTCGTCCCTTCTCCCGATTTGCAAATTATCGTCCACTTCTATTTTTGTCTAATGTTAGCAGACGAGTGGCCGAGTGCACTGTACTCCTCGGCGCATTGTCGAGTCGCGTGTCGTTCCTCGATCGCCTCGAACATCCTCGTCCATCGCATCGTGTTGCTTTCGACTCGCTTCTTTCATGGAGTCGCGCGTTCCCAGGCGGAAAGAGTCTAAATTTTCTCGCGTTGATGAGTCGGCGTGTTTCCTACTGCAGAGAGTCGAAGTTGGATTTCAGAGGCTCGTCATGCTGCTCCTTTGCGACCTGGTGCTTGGCATTTTTCACTACAAGAGGAAGAGGTGATTTAACCCACGTATGCAGTTCGATTGCTTTGGAATTTTGCATGAATAGTTATCGTGCTTTCCCCATTTTCTTTTTTCCACGAGCAAGTATAGGTTTATACGAAGTTTCCAGGAGAGAGGAAGAATATTACGGTGCAATTTTCTAATTTTTGTACAAAGTTACGAAGAATAATTATTTTTATTAAAGAAAAAGGGAAGAACGATGTACCTTGGTATTTCAATTTTCGTACAAAAAACGTGTAAGTTTCTTTTTCTCTCTATTTTTCTTTCTTCCTTTTCTTTTTCTTTTTCCCCCCTTCGATTACCCCTGATATTAAAACTATCGAAGAAGTCGAAGTAAATATAATTCCTCGCTTACATGTAATTTCAATTACGAACAAATAGACAAAGAATTAATTCTTAAAAAAGCTAGAAAAACCTAACGAAGCGTCACAAATATTATTCTTGAAATGTTCCCGTAAGATTTACTCTTTACGATTTTCTAAACGAATTTATATAACCATGTTCCTTAATTTATTCCTTAGTACTAGAATATTAATCGTGCGCGCGAGTAATAAAATTGAGAAACTGGCAAAAAGTGGAATTAATCAGTTTGGCTTCCGAAAGCTTCAATTACCTCCCCGAGATTAGATCTAGGCAGATTTGCATATTTCACACTTTGTTCGGCGTTTCCTTTTTCCCACATAATCCAGCCAACTATGTAAAGCGTGGAACGAAGGCGTGTCGTTCTGCTCGAGCAGAATTCGCGTGGTCGTCGCGGCATTAAGCCGATCAAGGCTGCCGGAACGACGATGAGGAGCGCGGTGTACGCGTCGTCGTTAAAATCGCTCGACTGGTCCCGTTACTTAACTCGTTTAACGGTGCATTAAGCATCCTTAAAGCGCACAATTTATAATTATTTGCGCGGGAAAGCTGCCGAGAAATTGATTCACAAAACGACACCGGATACCGAGCTCGAATTTCATCCTCCAAGTTTAGACGAATCCGCTGCCAACGCTATGAGAAAATCCGTGGGAGATCGCTTCCGCGAATCAGATACTTCGATGAATCGCAAAATCGAAGTAGAGCTACAAGCGTTATAAATATTTCATATTTATCGCGTGTACAACGATACACGAATTTCTGCCGTGAAAGAAATTTTTGAAGTTTCGACATTGCTTTTTATGGCTTCGTAGATTTTTGGAAGATCGTACGAAACTTCTGAATTCGACTGGATACGCGAATGAGAATGTAGAGGAAAGGATGATCCACGGTTGCGCTCGATCTCGATCGTGCCACGTAATCGTGGACACTGTCGCCGGCAGGTGTGAAAGTTATTTTCACCCGGCGTTTTAGAGATCGATCGACAAAACCGACTTTCTCGTCTGACGAATCTTGTCTTGTAAATAGCTTTTATCATTACCATCGATAATACCTACCACTTATGTGTCTAATCAAAATCTGATCTTTAACTCATCAGCGCACCGTATTCTTAAAACTTCCTTAATTACAGCGATTATTTTTAATCAAATACTTTAAGAATGTTTCTTGTACGCATCTATCAGCGTGGTTAATACTCGCTTTGACAGATCGTTATTAATAAACGTCTCGAGAAATTCGGTTTCGTTACACACCTGTAATTTTATTCAGAATCTTTTTAACGAACTTTGCCGTGTCCTTATTACTCTTTATCTCTTTTTGGAAGTTTAACACGGTACTTTGTTATAGTCTTGCCGATTCTTCTTACAATTTTTTTAAATATCATTTCAAGCCATTATCTTTCTAACCAAATTCTAAGATTCCATCGCAATGGCATCTAGAAATTCTCGTAAGGGTAGTTCGAAAAAATGCACAAATTGAACTTCGACAGTATGTGTAGACGATCGGAGACTTGGCAAACATCGCATATAAATCCTATAATTTACACGAATGACACGAATATACGCGGCTAGCGTGTAAATAGGCAAATCAAAATTTAAAAGCTGTAGTTATAGTATAAAAAATCCTCACATTGGACTTCTCCTCCGACTATCAAAAGTCGAAACTTACATAAAGTAAAATTTATACAAACTACCGATATATCCATAATCGCGATTCCCGAGCTCTTGCTAGGAAATTCCGTAGCAACGAGAAACCGGTGCCGTCTCGTCTCTTACGTACTAATGCACTTTCTCACAGCAGAATAATCAATAGCAACATGATCGAAATTATTCCGCGAATAAAACGAATACTAATCGTGCCTCAGAAATCTATACGAACACTGATATCTTTTTTATCAGCGGATGATAAATCCTACAACGATCCGTTATTATGTACTAAGCGTTGTCTTCTATAATATGCATAAACACGTTGTTGAAAATGAGATCGTGAGTTCGCGCTCGACATCCGTATGCAGATGCGTTAGTTACAATAAATAGTAACTAAAAGATAGTTCTAGACACAATCGATAGATTTAAGATGTTCTTTTCTTTTTATCCCTAGTCCATGTAAGAAAGTGTAATAAAGGTTTTTCGGCTGAGAACGGTGTGATAGATTTATCCAAAGAATAAAATAATAGCTATTGTGATCCTACCTCTGAATACAGAAATAACAACACACGTATATTTCTTCTTTGAGTGTGGATAACCTAATATTACAAGTCCAGAAGCAGATATAACACAAGAGTCAACAACCACCACAACCCATTAGTCACCCAACTACTTGACACGACGGACCAGATCCGCAGACTAAAAAGGAAATACCCTTTAGATTAAATCCTTAGATCCAACTAGAATCAACAATATAAACTATTATAAACCATGTCATTGTATCACGCTAAATGAAGTTACTGAAAATTCTCAACGAGAATTGGTTGTAAATATTCTAACAAATAAAAAAAAAAGTAATATTAGGTTGACCGGAAAGTTTCTTTCGTTTCATAAAGTGATAATAGACGAACAACAATTTCTGTTTTATATTATTTTATTGAATCAGGTGTGATCCATTTCGTTCTATTTCTATTATTACGTTCGTGCATAATTCAATAAACTAATATAAAACAAAAAACATTGTGCGTCTATTATTTGCTCATAAAATGAAAGAAACATTTCGGACGATCTAATAAAATGCACGTGGGGATGTGCCCGTAACGCTCTTTCAACGTTCAAGGCTAAAATAAATATTAAAATACATAAAATGGAATTTACAGAAACTACGGCTGTGCCCATAAACTTATTCGCCATACGATCGCTACAGCTCTGGCAGAAAATTCCGTGGCATCGGGGAAAACCGTGCCCTCCCCTATATTTCGCACTAATGCACTTTCTCGGACCGCCGCAGGCCCATTCTCCGGCGCGCGTTTCCCGCTCAATTTCCAGCATTTACAAAGCGCCCGGCGGCGGGAAAATCGATGTCGCGGCTCACAATGCAAGAGGGTTGGTCGGCTGGCGTGCACGAGAGCTCTTCCTTCCTTCTCCTTCCGCCTCTTCTCCTACTCTGTCCCTTCTTTTTTTTTTTTTTTTATTTCCTACGCTCTCGTTCCTGACTCGAGCAGCGTGAAGTGCGTGTCTTTGTCACCAGTGACAATAGCCTGGCGGGGGAGTTGCAGCGCTGTCGCTGCAACCCCCATGGACGCCATAGCGCGCAGCCCAACCTGATATCGCTCTGAATAACGGAGACTGATAGGCTGGACGCGATCGATTGGGTTCGATAGTGGTTCGCGTGTAGCAGTCGATAATGGGAAACGTTGACGAGGAACTGTTGCTGGACTTGCGAATCTTCGATTGTGGTATCGGGGGTGTGGAGAATGGAATATCGTTCGTGGGGACGATTGGTGATTGAACAGTGTTTCGGGCGTTTGAGGTGTTAACGCGCTCACCGCGGATCAAATTTTCATCTTCTGCAGTGACGTGCGAGGGTGCGGATGAAAAAGCGGTGTAGGCGATAACATCTTTAATTTAAGAAATTTCTATGAGAATCCTAGTAGAGAGTCCTGTACAAGTGTGAGAGTTTCGTTCACCGATCTCTTTCCTGAAAGAAAATCAGATAGAAAATAAGCAATAGAAAATTAATTTTACCTTCCAATCTGCGAGAAAAAAATATAGCATCCTGCTACGTGTCTTTCAATTATTTTGCTCTTTCAATAATTTCTCGTCACCTTCCTGATTGAATATCAGTGCCTTGAATTGTTTCACGCAAACTATAGAAAATATTTTTTAATATTTTCATCTTCCCTATCTTGAAGCTTCCACGCTGGAAGGACAAAAACCCTGTTTTCTCGGTTTCTCCTTCCGCATGGCGACTTTTCGCTCTAGAGGCGACCTTAATATAGAAAAAAGTGTCGTCCCTCGAATTTACGACACCTTCTGCACAACCCCCGAGGGGGATAGCGGGGATTACGGGCTGAAAATATGAAGGGAACGCGGTCGAAAACGTTATCGCGAGGAAGACACCGCGAAATCGTTATCTTTCATTTTTCACCTCATAACGTCGGGACAATGACGACCGGCTCGAAGCATTGTCGTCGAGAAGGCAGCCTGCTGATGTTCCCTTTGCGAGAAAAAAATAAAAAAGAAAGGACAAAGAGGAAAGGAAGAAAGGAAGAGGACACAAAAGGCGAGGGTAGACACCCCGAGAAAGTTCTCTAACCCCTTTCCAAAAGGGAGACTACGACTTCCAGGTCTGATTAAAATCTCTCTCTCTCTCTCTCTCATACATACACACACATACACACACATACACACACACACTCTTCACGAGATGAACATTTGAACGCGTATAAGCTAGATGTTTCTTCTGGTTTCGTTTGTTCTGTTCTCCTTTGACGCGACTGGTTTTTTGGTTTTCACGGCAAGGTTTGTTCCGAGGATATTGAAGACGCGAAAGATTATGTTTCGCGTGATTATGTCTCCCTCAGTATTTTCCTACGTTTTTCTTTCTTTTGTTTTTCATTTTCTTCGAGGCACGGGTGTTGTTTTATGACTTTGATGTTGGTTTGTGGCCAAGCTGTACGAAACGTAACGAGGAATCGCTAATTAGCAAAGTAATTTCCGAATCGCGAATGTTCCGGTAAATGAATTACCCGATAAGCGTAACTCTTAGTGGATTTTTCGTTGCTCTTCTTTCTTTTCGCGAAATTTACAAAGAGTGGAAATTACGTTTCGCTGTTGCGGAAGTCGCAAGGAACTTGCAAGGATAAATAATAATGTAAATAGAATTACCACGATCAACTTCACTGATCGACAAAATCCTGGCGCGTTAAACTTACCTCGCTACTGTCTCCCTCTGGTCGTATTTAACTCATCGGTACCATAGCCATTAAATTAAATCGCCTTTAAATATTTATAGAAATAATCGAAAGAAAATGAAATTACTTTCAAGCATGTCACGCATTTATTTATATGCCATTATGAAAGAAAACCAGGCATCGCCCTTCAAAAATGAACCCTTCAAACGTAACTTTCGCACCTGTTCCAACCCCAATGTGTGCCGATTTCCCTTGCACTCGTTCGTTTTCGCGAGAGGATCGCGTTCACAAGCATGAGCACCTTAATGCGCACTGAATTATTTACAAGGCGAAGCCGCGAGCGGGCGTCGCCGCGCGTTTCCGCCGTCGCGTCTCTCTCATCAGAATCCTCCTGGGAACCATTGCGCCGCGTCTGTACTCGTGTTACCACGTAACGGATTATCCAGCTCCGGGCATGATGTACAATCTCCATAAATCGACGCGTAAGCGCCACCTTTTTTACCCTGTCCACCCCGCAGAAACGTCCGCCGCGTGGAAAATATTCGTCGCAGACAAACTCGTGCAAGATTCATACGACCTTGGGACGACACTTGTCACGCTCGATAATCTGCTCGAGATCTCGTGTGTCTTTTTGCATGAACTACCCGTGCGAAAGAACGTCAAGGATGACGGAACTGATCGGGCTAAAAGAAAGATTGGAGTTAGATAGATCGCGTTTGCATCAATTCTCCTTTTGCCTTATCAGTGGCATAAAACCTTTTCCTGTAAAATCTAAACCCGGTTCCTCTTGCGTATCTGAATTTAATATTAATCGAATTTTACGATTCAACCGATCTTGGTTTATCGTGTATTTTTCGTTACATATAGCACAATGAGAATTAGATCAAAATATGATCGTTTGAAGATTGCTGAGAGATTAGGATCGACTAAATTAATCCTTAAAGTAATTAGGCAAAGTTTATGTAGTGATAAGTGAAGAACGAGATTAGAATAAAAAATGTAATGGTAGCAATCGTATAGAATTTATAAGGCGTCGTAAATAAAAATAAAATTGGGAGTCCCTCGAAGCCGAAAGGCAAGAGGTAATAAATACATGCGTGCGTACAGGCCACGAATCGCAAATTTGATAATAAAACTGTTAAAAATGAGATCGTGAGTTCGTGCTGGCCAACCATATGCAGATGCGCTAGTTACAATAAATAATAACTAGAAGATAGTTCTAGATACAATCGATAGATTTAAGATGTTCTTTATGTTTTTATCCCTAGTCTATGTAAGAGTGTACAATAAAGGTTTTCGGCTCAGAACGGTGTGATAGATTTATCCAAAAAATAAAATAATAGCTAATGTGATCCTACCTCTGAATTCAGAAATAACAACAAAAACAAATACGATTTTTAAAGTACATTTTACGAGCGAAGAGTCACTCGATTATCCTATTTCACTTAAAATTGTGAAACTGTAAAAGGTAAGTCTACAACGATTTGTGATTTGTCAAACCTATCGATATTATTCATTGGAAAATTATTATGCATCACGGCGCCACTATCATTTCCAGCGACATACGAACAAAAGCGTATTTACCTTTCGCCGATCCATCATAATTATCCTGATTAAACATCGTAAGAAATCCAAGCGAGGAACATCTGTTACGTAACAAACACACTCGTGAGAATTTCAAACACTTCGCCATACGACGCAACTTCTATCAGACATTCGATAGTTGTTGAAAACGGAAGTGAAAAACGAGAAAAAGAGGCAGCCTTACGGTGATTCTACTAGACGATCGATTAAAAGACGAGTCGTATTTCCTCCGAACGATAAAAGACGATAAATATCGCGGCCAATCGTGTCTCTTCGTGGTCGCTTGGCTTGGCTTCCATTTGCACCGCTCGTAAAATTAATTGTCCGTCCTCTTCGATCTCCTTTCGCCCGGAGGAAGAGCCGAGCTTTCATTACGGGACCGTTTAAACCGGTGAAAGAACGGCCGATTCTCCGCGATCAGATAGAGGCTAATAGGGACTCGAATTCAGAGATCGTTCCTCCACTTTGCTTCTCATTTTTCTCAATGGGCACGAACTCGAAAGCTACCAACATAGTGGTGCATGCTTTCGTCTTTGAGATGAAGAGGTTCCTTTTAAATGAAATTTTTTGATGAGACATTTGCGAATGGTTAGGTAAGTAGTTTATCTTGAGTTTACTCTTGTAGCTTCGATGTGTCAGAGAGTAGCTGAATCTATCGAGATATGTATAATTTTATGTGCTAGACTAGGTTAGACGCGTAGTAGTAATACTTGTATGTGAATATCAGTGTGTGGAGGTATGTATGTGCGCGGCGTTTCAAAGACAAACAGTCGGGTATGAAAGAAAGTGCCGAGACGCGTGCAAGCGTGTATCGATGAATATCATCGAAATCGTTTATCAAATAAATGTATAAATATTCTAATATTAATTCCAAGTGTAAATTTAGTATTCCTATACCGTTATTTCGGCTATTAAGATCCAAAATTCTCAATAGGATCTTTGCGTTTTCTTTGCTAGTTCGATGCATTTTGACGAGTTTCAAAACCCGAGGAAATTTAATCAAAGTAAAATAGACAAACGCGGAAACTGGACAAAATCCAAATAATCGTTCGATGGAAACGAGTTGATCGCGATCTTTGACGAAGTTTAGGTAATTGATAGTTGGAAATAGGCCAATCGAATATGGCCGTTTCGTGTTTAATTGAATTCGTCAGAGTCGCGTATCGAGCAGTACTTTGATTCGAATCTTCTAATCCGTGGTAGTCTGAAAGAGCTCACTCATATTAACTCATTAAGCGCTAATGAACCTGAAACGATACCCTTCTGTCGGTCGATTCTCCGTTGCAAGGCGAAGAACAACGATGCTTTTGCAGTCGCACGCTTGAAAAACACGGAACCGGCAAAACCGCCGACAGATGCGCGTCTTATCGAGTTTTCGAGTGAAAATGCTATTAAATGGGAGCGAGTCATCCCGGTGAAAATAGCTCGCAGTAATTCTGTTTCTTTCCTCGTTTGTTACCGTCACGGTTTTCTTCCACTTCTTGTCGAAATGTCTAAGCTTTCGAAGAAAGTCTCCTAAGACGATTATAGTTGTAATCTGTAGACTCCAGATTTTTTACACTTTCCTAGCACACATGTCCGATCATCTTCTTTTCTCTAACTTTCCTTCGGGCCGTTTAACGAAAGTAAATAACAAATTTTCTTCGCTGTAAGAAATTAATCAAAATTTCCCTGCCGCGAGTATATTCAACGTTCAACGGCTCTCTCCAACTTTTCAGCCCCGAAATGCACACAGACACACACACAGATGTATCCATTGCCAATTAACTTCGACCACACTATCGAGGACAGCGTGTGGATCTGCCAATAAGAGGTCGCGCGCGATTAATCTCGGTTCGTTCGTGGATCGAGAGGGCCGTGATTACGCGGCCCCCGATATTACAACGCTCGATTCACCCTCCATAAATTCAACGGTACCATCCATGCGGCGCCATTGCCATTGAGAATGCTTTTTCCCCTTCGAAACGTTGCGAAAGACAGGAGAAGAGAGTTTTTCATCGCCGACCCTCGAACGGCATTAAACCACTTGTCGCGGAATTCCCGTATAAACAATGGGAAAAACGTGTACCCTGCACCAGCTGAAAATCGTGCAAATGGGAAAAATGCAGGAAAAGCCCGCTGTGCAACGCGCAGGAAGTTGCAAGAGGAATGGAACAGGCGAGTCGGGGGTAAACTCGATCGAGACGAGCGAAGAAACGTCGCTGTAAGCGTGACGGGAGCTTTCGAGGGGTTGAACGAACTGAACTGACTGGTGAACAATGTGTTGAACGCCGAGACACGTTCGAATTTGTTTTCTGATTAATGGCGCCTTGGACAGGAGGGTACGAGGGTGCGAAGTGGACAAGCGTAGAAGGTTGTTTTGATGTGAATTTTCCACTAGCCATAGTTTTGTACTTTTGAAGCGCTTCCACGTCGTTTTCTCCGGGTTACTTGCGAAAGTTGGCAACTATATTTTTGTCAAATCTCAATTCCGTCGTACGATCGAACTAATTTTGTTAATAAAATTTCACAAATCAGAAATTAGTATTATGTATTTGTAGTTAGCTTTACTACAAATTATTAATATCGCATCAGGAAATGTTCTCAAAATAAAAAGATTATAATAAAAAGTTGGATAAGACAAATTAGGTTATATCTGTACCGAAGTCTGTCCCAAGCTATACTCCGAAAGAGTTAAAAAAGTTATAAGGTTTTCGTCATAGACCTATAGAAAACATCGTTGAAGAAAAAGAAGAAACAAAAGGATACATACTGAAATCGAATCTTCCAACACTTTCACGCTCTACCCATAAATCTTCAGGCAAGAAACCATTACAAAACCGTCATAAAAATATCCAACATCTAGAACACACGAAGCTTTATTGTTCCCATCTGTGCCTTTCCTCCTAAGAACTTCTAAACAAGGTTTTTTCCATTCCGGAAAAACGTAACCGAGTACTTGGTATAAAGGAAGAAAAAATAGATTCAAAAGGAGGAAGGAGAAGATCAGCAATGGTGGCACGGTTGTGTGCACAAGCTTCTAATTGCTTTCTCGGGACGATTAACGAACAAAGAAGGCACAGTAGGACGGCTATTTGTGGAAACCGGCCAACTGGCTGAGCAGTTACGCTCGACCTTCACTGGCCGACAGCAAAACTCGGGGAACGGCTGCCGGTTTCTCGCGAAGGTTTCTTGCGCCTTCCATCTCGTCCGCCTCGTCCTCTTCCGTAGATTTTTCTACCGGATCCTGTTCCGCCTATATACGGCCGTCGAGAAGGAAACAATCGAGTGGAAAGACTTTCCGTTTCTTCGACTCGAACAGGAGACTGAATGTTGCACGTGGAATCTTGCGCAGCATTGGTAGAATTTTTAGCGCAATCTAGGCAGAGCATTGAATAGAATTTTGCTAGAATTTCTAGGGAAGCAACTTTCAACGGAACGACGGTGAAGTGGGAGTTGGAATATTTTTAAGAAAATTGAAGATGTAGGATCGTCGTCGAACGACAAAGTCGTGTCAAATTTCTAAAACTTTGATACCGAGGTTTTTTAAATGAAGAGATCGCGGATTGTCGAACGAAGAAATACGATGTTGAGAAATAATATAGATGATAGAGATAATATAGACGTACCTATGTGTAAGTGTGATATCTAGAGAATAGGATTATGGGGAATCGATCAAACGAAGAGAATAGCTTCATTAAATTCTTGAGAATTAGGAATTTGAAGCAAAAATTGAAGAGTAACTTAAAGAGGAAATTCAAGTGAGCTGGAATTTCAATTTCAAAGCTTGTCGACTTTTGCTCCAAATATTTCGAAATTTCCTGCAACTTCGAACTCGATCTCGAAATAAATTAAAAAAGAAGGAATAAAATAAATTTTGCGCGCAAACTGTTTCCTCGAAGATAATGTATCGCGAAATTATAATGAACCTTACATTGCAATTCTGCGATTTAATTGCTCGAGAGAGAAAGAGAGACAGAGAGAAGTGGGGGGGCATTCGTTAGGGAGTAGCTTTGAGGCTTTCGTTGGTGTATGAGACGAGCGGCAATGAATGAAAGGATAAACGAAGCGTAATTGTGCAAGAGCGAAGATGAATTAAACGCGCGAAAATACGGTGGTGGTACGAAACACGCCGTAAATTGTGTGCGTCGTTAGCATACAATGAAGGGACACGATACGCAAACGTGTTTTTAATATGAGAAACGAGTACAGGGAATTTCTGGGAAGCTGACTCTTCCGTAATTTGTTTTCCCTTTCCTAAAGAAAAGTTTGAGAATGTCGTAATACCCGGTTCGCGGCAATAATATATCTGTGGTTAGGATTTATAGGCGAAAAGTAGGTTAACAGAGATATTACGATTGCAATAGTAAAAATTATTTCTGTTGCAAGAACTCGAAGTGGAAGAACTACCTTGCTATGTAGAAATCTCTGTGGAGTCTAATGCTGTCCCCTTACATAAAATCTCTAATACATATTATTGCAGTATATTTGCTATGTACATACGTCGAATCAATATTTTAAACTTTGCATATTTTATATATTTTTGTATATTACGTGGATTTTCGTGCGTTTAATAAATGCGTGAATATCCATGGTCCAGTGATAATTTCGCGTAGAAAAGTATTAATAATTGTTAAGAATTGTGGATCTTAATCGCCGAAATAAAAGTAAGGGAACACTAAGATTACACTTAGAATTCGTATTAAAATAGTTTTAGATTTATTTGATAAACGATTTCCAGGATCTTCGTCGATTTGCACGCGTCTCAGCACTCTCTTTGTCTCACCATCTTCCATACCACACTGCCAACGGAACAGTTACATTCATCTGTTTTTCGAGACGTTGTGCACACACATACTTCCATACACTCGTATTCGCATACGTGTGCTACTATTTAGCGGCTAAGAAAATTATACATATCTAAATAATAATGTTATTTAACGACGAATATCGTTGCTTTAACTAAATCAGTCCGAAGCGATAATAATCATTGTATCAAAAATTTCGAACAATTTCTCGATCCTCCACAATGGGATTAAATTCTGCAATTCGTAAAAAAATATAAAATCTATCTTCGAGATATCTGTGGCAATTAAGCGTGCCGGCTTCATAAAATACAGGGAAAGGAGAGAAAAAAAAGTGCATTGAGAGAAACGCAGGGTCGATCTCGAGGCAATAACGCAGCTGCGTTATCAATCTCACGGGCGAGAGCGCCGGAAAAGCGGCGATCCACGGTTATTTAATAGACGACCGGCCACGAGAGAAAGGGACGATGGGACAATCGAGCGGGCCACGGCCGAATCTGTTCGTTTTCATCCCCGTTCCTCCGTTAATGCGCCTATCTGAACGTTGCAAACTGCCGTTTGTTGCCGTTGGCAACCGTTTCACGCGGTGCAACGTACTACACGTGAGAGGATAAAACTGGAGGACTTCCGGTCGAACGATCGGCGAGCGGTTTACGGGTCTGAATTTTTTGGAATCTACGGCACTGCGTTCTTAACTATGTCGTGTCAGTTTTTGAAATAGATTAATCACACAGGGAAATATAATCATAATTTTGGATCGTGTTGTACGACGAAATTACGCAAAGAAAAGAGCGAATAGAAAAGATTAAAGCGAAGAGGAATAATTTCTTGTAGGCAGGCGAAATTTTATTAATAGGAAGCTGAATGCTTGTATGTATAAATATCTAGAATCGCAGCAATTAAATGAAAAATACGGTACAAGAAAGATTCTCTAAAATGGAAGAAATAAAAGAGGCAAAAAGCAACTGCGAAGAGACCGAAAATGAAGAAAAGTATGAAGAACCACCACCGTTAACCGGCCGATCTTCCACTATGTCTGCCATCACGTACGTGCCTTAATAGCAAGAAATTGAAACCGACTCGCGTAAGAAGCTTACGATAAATTACGCACATTACGTACTGCTCGTCCCTCGCGGTTGGAATTTCAACGAGGCTGAACCAACTCACCTCTCGATCGCTCTAACTCGCGAATTGTTCTTAATTACCAGGCACGTACTCGCGCACGCAATTAGGTTAAGCCTGGTCACGGCGAGTAATCGAGTTCCGTTCACGATTTTTCTCCTATTTTATTTTATTTCAATTTAGCAGTTGCCGGTGATTTTCTTTCGTCGGTGACCACGTGCAATTGAAATAATCGGACCATGGTAAGAGAGTTGCCGCAATTTGTTAAGTATCAACCGTTTCCTCTGTGAAACTCGCGAGGTCGACTCGGTAATTTGAATAATCGCCAGATAACTGGCTGATAGAGTCTCGAGGCAGTCGCGTGAAATTAGCGTTTCCTCGCGGAATTTTTGCTTCTGGATAAGTATTTGCTCCCGGGTTGATTGATCGTGCCTTAGTCAACGAGTTCTGGAACGCGGGCGTTTTGGTAAAAGTGAACATTTATAGAATTAAACCGAGAAAATTACCTGGGAATACTTCATATCGAAGGTAGTATCTAACGAAGATCGTGCGTCGAGTAATTGTCCCTTTTTGAATATATATTCGCTGTTATAAAATATTGGTAACAATTAACGATTAAACAAATTTCTTGTTCTTTTCGGTTGTACCACGATTTTCGGAATCACCCTGTATAACAATCAACCGACTGCGGTCTTCCCTACAACGAAAACTTCGTAAACGTTCATTGATTCACTGCGTCAATTAAACTTGTAAATTAATCTGTAAATTAATTTTATTTGCCACTGTACGTTCCTACGCTTACCATTTCTAGGGAAAATAGGAAAAATCGTAGTATTTTACTATTAAATCTTACAATTCGTTTCAAAACGAAAGAACACCTTATATACTAACCGATCGCAATCTTCCCTACAACGAAAACCCTACGGACGTGGCCCCACACATATCTCGATGCCGTCGAAGAAGGACCGTTCTTCGGTTGGTCGACCGGGTGCCTCACGAAATTATCACCCCCACCCAGTACCCTGCAAGTAGGCGTCCCGCGTTTCCCGGTGCCTACGTGCCGGCAGCCAGTTCTCCCAGCCCCGGTGTGCGCACTCTCGATGCGAGTGCAGAGTCCCCTTGCACACTGTTGAAGCACACGTGGCCACGCCGCGGAGAGACAGCCACGGCGTGCTCGAAAAGTCGCCGAGAGAACACAGGACGATCCAGTCGGCGTAACCAGCCGGGACTATAGGCGCCTGTGCAGCTAGAGTCCGCGCGGTACAGCCGCGACTATAGTGTTTAACAAACGTGCAACCAGTCCATTCGCGACCGGCAGCCGGGCTGCACGCTCGAGAACCTCTTTGTCCGCCGTGTCTATAAATAATCCAAGAAAGCGAGATCCTGGAGAACGATCGATGCCAAATCCTTCAGATTTTAGGTATTGGAGATGATCGAGATCCTCGAGGACCGTAGTATCATGAATCCCTGGAGGACTTTACCGTGAACCGGAATCCTTCAATTAGAAGGTTCATGAAGGAAGCTTGGGTGGTGATTCTTTGTCTGATCCTTGGATAACGTGGATCGATGGTCTTTGAACATGGCGCAGGTAGAAGGTGTGGTAACGCGAAAGGACTAGGAAAACTTGGAAAGAGCTTGAAGATTCGAAGGAGAAAGTGTTTGGAAGAGGTTTCGTCCTCTGGTGACGTGGGACGTGATTAGGTGAAGATGAAAGGTCTTCGAGTGCGAGTGTCGATTATCTACGAACGTTCTTAGACAGTGTCTCGTTGAAGGTTTTCTAATATCGTCGGAGCTTGTCTCGATCGAACATAAGATTCTCACGATGAAGGGAAACGGGATCCACGGTGGTTTTCCAATTCAGATAGTTTCTGAAGGTTAACCGCGATGGTGGAGAGGAATGGCGCGTCGATCGGCCCAAAATCGCAACCGAACCGCGTACAATGGCCACGTCTTCGACACTACGCGTTCCCAAGACTCGACGGAGTTGGAAAGTTAGCGCGGATGACCCAGACTCAAGCGCGATCGAGCATGAAATCAATTCGAGACGGCGAGACGCGAAGCAGAGTGGACGCTGAGCGCAATTTACCTGGGGTCTCGCGAAAATCCCTCGATTCGCTTCCTCCGCTCTGCAACCGATCCCTCCTCGTCGCCATTGTCGATTCCGAGGGATCGATAACGCGATTCGTCTCGTGATCCAGCCTCCGATCCTTCGAACCTTGCTATAGTTCACGAACGATCCACGAACAGAGTTCAGAGTTCGGATAGAAGGGCAAGATACCGGAAGAGGTCACCGAAAGGTTCGATTCTTTCGAGATTCGCCGATAAATTTGATAAATTCGTCGAGGAAGAGGAACGCTCGAGGAGAAACGTTTCTGGTAGAGGATCGTGTAGTTAACAGAGAAGTAAATGCACTCGGAGGAGTTTCTAGAAGCGACGTCATCGATATAACCACCGCAAGACTGTTTATCGTTCGCCTGTCCTTCGTTGACACCGATTAAACGCGCCTCAGAGCGACGCTTATTGAGCAGATCACTTCCGAATGAACTGGCAGACAAGGACTGGCACCAGCCACGCTCCTGTCGATGCTACATAAGGCGGTTTGCTACCACCTGCCAGTGTCTCTGACACGCGAGTACCTTGTTCTTCAACAGAGACCTCGGATCATTGTGCTCGTTCATCCAGATCTGTCAACTATTTTGGTATTGATCGGCTTCTTTACTACTTTTCTTCGACATAAACTGTTTCTTCTTGATGTGGTGATACATGACGTCAGATATGGTGACTGGTGAACTGACATTTGGTGAACCTTGAATGACCAATATGTGAGTTTCAAGAGTAGATGATCGATCATTGAGATTCATGGATCATTTTTAATTGCTTCTTCGCCATTATTCTTCAACGCAGACTGTTCTTTCTACGATATGATGTACGATATAAGATATATCGGTGAACTTTGGATTACCAATTTGTGAGTTCAAGCGGACAATCGATAGACCAATCATTGCGATCGAACATCTCTCTTTTTTTTGCTACTCTTCTTGAGTGTAGATTTTTCCTCTTTTTAGTGTGATTTACGATGTGAATAAGACATTGGTGAACCGAGATACGGCGAGCTTCGAATGAACGATACGTGACCGACAAACAGTTGATTAATCAAGTGATCGAATATTGAAAGTATTTGAAAAAAATCACGAACGTTCGAATTTTTAATAATTTTTAATTATTCACAACAGCTGGATTTTTTAAATAATCCAAATTTTAACCAAGGTCTCTGACAATTTGATATACAGAATTTAATAGTTATTTAGTAGATGTTTAAAACTATTTGATATTTCTCGTAACTCTCGTGCAACTAAATTTTTTCAAGCAATGCGAATTCCACGCGATCAAGGACTTTATTGCAATTTAATAACTGCGGTTTTCAAATTATATAATATTTTTCCACTGACTCTCTTCTCAGCTGGATTTTCCGATATGAATTCCAGGCCAAGGCCTTTGTAACAATTTAACGCGAATGTTCGAAATTATTTGACGTTACCGATAACTGCTTTCTAGCGAATTCTACGAATAATACGAATTCTAGAGGATCGAGGTTTCTGTGACAATTTAACGCACGTTCGTACGATCTTTTCAACGTCAAGTAACTTGATTGGACCGAATTCTTCGAATAATTGGAATCTTTGCCGATCGACTTCCGTGTAACGTTACAACGCACGTGTCTACGATTACTTTCGGACTGCTAAAATTTTCGGAATTTTGTTTTTAACGTGGCACGCGCGCTTGCGATCCTCAGCTACGACTCAATGATTTCTTCGAACAGAGCTCCATTCAGACGATTTTATGAAACAAAGAAGACACTTCTGCCGCGTCTACTAAATTGGTCTCGTTTAATAATCAAGATCTCGGTGCATAGAAGCGTAACATCGCTATGATTCTCTGAGACAACGAGTTGATCAAGCTGACCTCCTTGTCAAACCCTGAATCCCAAACGACCGAGCCGAGAATCGCTAGAATAATCAGGATCTTCTTGTGCAATCTAAACCAACTTCGTCTTGGAAAATCTAAAATGTCGACGAGTAGCGTAGCAGAAAAGATCGTACGACGAAAAGTCAAGCTATTCGTAAATAAATCTTAGAAGATCAAAAATAATTCATCGAACAATAGCCAATCAAAAATACATTATCGTATCTTACTTATAAACTCGCAAGATTTCAAATATAGCTAAGAATCTCATCCGATTTGTTTAAAATTGCCATCTTCAATCATAAGATTTAAAGAAGTTTCCGATCAGCAGACAATCGAATAATCGATTCGAGCTTCAAAACGGAATGCAGTTGAGAATACATTGAACGTCTTAGACAAGATCAATTCCCTGAACGAGGCAAGTCGATCGTGTTACGTTTCGGAATCTCACAGAGTCCCGTGATTCTCTGCATCATTGAACAAGTTGACCGTCGCGATCTCTGGCAGAGTGGTGCTAAAAATACTCGGCCATTGGTGATTCGACTCGATCGACAACACGATTTCCACGAAATCGTATTCCAGAAACGGTGGCGCGGCCCTCGATCGTTCGACGAGTCGCAATAAAGAATAATCGACCGGGCCTCGAGGCCGACAAGGTCGCAGGAACGTTGACCGATCTTTCAAGATCGCACGGCAGACTCGACGTGAAGCTCGATCGGTGGATAAACGAGGATAAATCGAAGGGCAAGTCGTGGGATCCCTGACCAATGTCAAGCAACGCACGACGGTACTTTGGCCAGACGCTAAGAAGCGTTTACACGCTGAACGTGTAACAGGAAAATCGAAATTCACGATCGAATGGAGGATCGAGCGTGAAGCTAGATCGGTGTATGTATGAAAATAAATTCAAGAATAGATTGCGTGACATCATCGATGCGAAAGAAAACCACTGGACATTTGAAAAGTCGTGGAAGGTCGTTGACCAGTGTCAACGAGGGAAAAATCGACAGTTTTGATGAAGATACACCGAAGATATGAAAACAGAGTCTAACTTCAAGACCGACAAGCTGTATAGGGTGACGGATATTAAAAGGACTACGTAAATTCAAGAAATTCAAGATCGCGTGAAAATTTCGAAGCTTAATAAACGAGACATAAATCAGAGAATAAATCATTGCCAATCATTTGACGAAAATCTCGACGACTTAGTGGCGCTGAAGAATAAAACTAGAACCGAAGATACTGTTGGAGACACGATATTAAACTCGATTAATAGTTGAGCGAGAATAAATCACGGTGAAAGTCCTATCTCCAACGAATAAACGCGACTAAAACGAAGGAAAAGTCATGCAAAAACGCTGACCAACGTCAACTAAGATTCGACGACGTTTTAGCTGAAACGCTAAGGACGATACGCGAGAATAGAATCGAAACGGCGCCATGGTGTCCGTTCTCGAACGAAGAAAGCCAGTCTGTGATCGTTGCACCTGTCGCTATCTGTCAGGCTGGTAAACACGAGGCAAAACCTTGAGACCCGTTCGCGAGCTCCTCGACCCGGACAGTTAAAGAGTAAAGAGGGTACAGCACACCTGACTCGAAGCTCCTTTCTTGCGACAGCTGCGTGTTTCGGTCGAACACGATTGACAGAGACGTGATTGTTACGTTTACGATCGTGTTGAATCGATGGTGGAAACTGGAAGAAGTGAAAAAATTGATTTTTCAACACTTCCACATAATCGTCGTAGATACGAAAAGTTTTGAATAATTGGTGAGAAAGAGGAGAGTAAAAAGTTGAAATTGACGAGGAAAAGGAAGCTTGGTCAGAAGATGAGATTTATGTCAAATGACTTATCTTTCTGAATAAATTTAATGATCGAAGTGGATGTTGCTGGTAATCGTGAGGATCTTGTTCTCACGTAAAGGACAACTTTGTAAGTTAATTATACAGGAAGTTTAATTTAGAAGGTAAGATTGCTCGAATCAAGATCCGTTGCTCCGGATGCTGTAAAAAGTAACCTGTTTTAAGGAAAGGAATAGATCGATAACAGTTTAAGGCAAGTTAACGAAGATAACGAAGCGTAGATATTAATCGCGAACAAGGTTCCTATGTTAAAAATGACCAAGCTGCAGATTTTTCAACGAAGTTGTTAACTTTCTAGAAATGAAATCATAAAGCGCAAAGCTTCGAGCTAAAAGGAGTGTTTCGCCGAATTCCCAATGGTCGACGTTGATCATACTTATAATTAACATTGATCGTGACTTCGATACTTCTACGAAGATTTCAATCAATGCTATAAATAATCAATTGAAGCGGCAAATATACCTCATATAACAACTATCGATCGAGTATCGATCGTATCCAAAACGATCATCGTAATTCCATCCTTTCAATAAAAATTTCAATTACCACAAACACCGATAGAATGTTTAATCAATTTATTAAAAAGATGTTTTATCGAATCACCGATAAATGACGGAAATTACACTTGAAATTAACATCGATCGTATATCTGTAATATTTCTACGGAAATTCTAATCAGCGTTATGAACGCATCGATCGAGTGGAACGATATTTCATCGCCAAGAAGCCACATTAATCATACTTAAAATAAGCACCGATCGTAACTTCAATATTTGCGGAGCTAGCAAAACTTCCAATCAATCGCACAAACACTTGTGCACGTATTCTCGAAAGGAAACGCGAGAGACCACGAAGTGACGCGATTTGAATCAACACCCTCGCCAAAAGCAGACACCCAATCAATCCGGCAACTCACTCAGCCTCGAAACCACGCCTCGTCGACGACGTGCAGCACAAACAAAGCGAAAGCCGAAGCAAACACAGCGACGATCGTTGCGGAGGAGGCGCGAAACCGGTGACTTGACCACGGGCAAGATCGACGGCCGAATGACGTCAAGGTTTTCGCTGGAACCTCGAAAAGAAGGAGAAAAGAAGGATGCAGCCGGATCGCTTTGTGCCTGCTGGAAACGTTAAATATAGCCGGAAGAATTTCCGCGGCATCCACGCGCTCTTCATTCGCTTTGCTCGATTTTCCTAGACCGCGATTTATGCGAAACGAGTGCGAGGCCCCTCTTTCGACTGTCGTCGTTGTCGCGCGGAGACTACCGCAGCTTCGTGTTACACGGTTGTACGTGAATTAGCTCGGTTTTACTTCTAACGTTTCGGCTGGTGGATTTCCTCGAGGCATTTGCGAGAGGAAAAATGCTGATCACCAAGTATACTACGATCCTGCTGCAGTCTACCAATCAACATATTCTCAGGTGAGTCTAAAGAACGTTGGGCTTTTTTGAGAGGGAGGGCTGATGTTTTTACATTTTATGGTATTACGTTAAACCGGACTCATTTATGGAATATAATTTAATTTATCTCTTAATTATATATTAGATTGTCCGCAAAGTTTCTTTCGTTTTATAAGGAAATAGTGGATACACGACATTTTCCGTTTTATATTATTTTATCGAACTACATATAATCCATTTTGTTTTATCAAGATAAAGATTCGACAGATTAGGTTTCATGTTTGTATTGTAAATGTTCATGTTTGTATCGTATTGTAAAGATGCGTCGTTGTAAAAGACGTAAGAGTGTCTGTAAGAGAAAGACACTTTTCGGACAACCTAATACCATCAGGTAAGACTTTGCGAATTTTTGTTTGATTATCTCGATTTTTTTACGAAGGTTTGGCTGGAAGAATTTAGACACTCTGTATAATACGTGATTATAATACCTCGGGTATCGATAAGATTAAAAAGATAAAGGTTAAAGTTAAAGGTTGTAGCTGAAGGTTATGGAATTACGTAAGAGACGCTGAACTTTCTTGAACTTCTCACGTAAGACTATTACGAACATAAAATGTTAGATTATATACCGATAATATCGACGATATTTTTATACTTATTTTCGTTCGTGCTCGATGAATTGTGTTCGCTCGTTTGACATAGAAATTAATATGGTCGAGTTGACTAAGCTTCTGGTGTATTAATATGAAATTTCACTTCAAAATCCCCCTTCTACTAATGGACATTCATGACTTATCTCAGCCCTTTCCTAACTGCCCCTAGTGCTCGTAGAAACCAACAGAGCGTCGATTGACAATTACGAGCCATAATTAATACGAACTTCTGACTTCGGTAACTGGAGCTGGTAGATTTCATTTCCGCCGATTACTCTCCAGAATAATTCAGAAGGATAAGGGAGGAAGGTAGCTCGGTGGTGTAGAGTCTTCGTCGGTGAATTTTCTTGAGAAAATTTTCTCAAGGAAATTCGATAGAGACGTACGAATCTTCCGCTGCATATTTGAATCTTCAATCGAACAAGAAGTTATTAAATTTCTTGTGTAGAAGAGAAACCTGGAATACGTTATTAAGTTGGCACATATATACAAAATATCGTTTTTTTTTTAAATCAAGCTTTAGTCGTACATATAGTTTTTTAAGAGAATTTAATTTCAATTTAAAAGACTAATTAATTCCGTTATTTCAGATTTATGCAATTTCTTGTAGTCATATCGCGAACCAAATATTGTTTGTTTTGTTAATTGGTGATCTACGAGATGATAAAATAATAACACGATTCTGTGATTGAAACGATACTCGTAGCGACACAGAAATAAGTGATAAATCTGTCAAGGATCTGTCTGCCATTTCAATACAATGAGAGATCTTGAATCTCAAGAGGCACAAACTACACGTTTCATGTATCTCCATAGTACCAGATCCAGAAGAGTTAAATCTTAGCATTCGATTGAATTCCCTTTTGATCTTGTTCAGTTTGCATCGAATGTCTCATTTGAATATCGTCTGTCATTGGGAGAAACGTCGATCGAAGTTGCATCTGTATTTCCCAACTCTTCTCCAAACATCCAAACATCGTGTTTCTATTTCTCGTTGATTTATTCCCTTCTAAATACGCGCGCTATGTTTCCAAGAAAATATTAATGATCTTCTGAAAAATATTAAAAATCAATTAAACTCCCATTTAAATACGTCTTCTTCTTTTCAAAGATTTTTTTATCCACTCTCAGCTTCTTTCAATCTAAAGTTCCACCTAGATAACCATATTTATTTGAAGTTACTACAATAGAAAACAGGTTGTAATATTGGTCGATTTTTGAAAATTCTTCAACGAGAAACTAAACATTTTCTGCTTCCAAAATTATTCACAACCCGAGAAGATTAATTTACGTGTTTTAGGCCATCACTTTTGTCTCGCGTCAGTGAAAATCTTTAGCTCTCATCTTTTTCAGCTCTGCACAGCAAACTTCTCTAAATTCAAAACCTGAAACTTCGTCGTCACGCAAACTTATTACGAAGGGAAGGAAAAAGAAAGAAAGAGAGAGAGAGAGAAAGAGAGACATAAATCTTTTATATTTCAATAAACATCTACGCGCGCCATCGCAATCTGTTTTCTTCGTCTCTTTTACAACTTTCACGTAAGAGGGCGGATCATAGCCTACCAAGGCGATAACAGATCGAGCTTGAAGCTCGTTCTGGCTGTCACAGATGTTGTCTGACGATATCGACGATATATACGTAGACGTGTATCCCTCCGTTTATAGAGGAGCATCGAAGTTGGAGTTGATCGGACGAGGATTTAAATTGAATGGCGCGGGACGTCGGGTCTTGGCGCGATCGCAAGTTCACGGTTATAGAGGTCGATCGAAATTTAACTCAACGGTGATAAATCGAGCCGCACGCGCCGAAAATGGAGAGAAGTTTCGGCATGGAAAGTCGAACGGGCTACACCCGAAGTGTCGCTGAAATTGCCGCGGTGCACATTCTTCACGCTTCTTTTTGGAAGTCTGCTTTTACGACGTCTATATCGATTGTACAGCCAGTTCCTGATTTCTCTGTGAAATGAAATGGCACGTTCTTCGTGAATTTGAATATACTTTTCAGTTTCCCTATCTTGAAATTTTTCTGAAATTTTCCAAGCTTCTTAGCTTTTTGTTATTCTACGATTACATTTAATTAGCAGAATTTCCAATATTATTCTACGAACAGCAGATACGTTCAGTTTCCAAAGCGTCGTCGTATTGATTGAAATGTATCTTTCGTCTCGTTCCAATTGCTGTCACTAGTTTTTAATAAAAAATTAATTGTAATCAAATCGAAATTCCTATGTACTAGACACGTGCATGTGCTTCCTTTCCTAAAATATCATGACAAAAGAGCCGAGGTATATCCTCCATAACAAAACATCAGAGAAATTCTTCGGATTGCAGCGTTTCGACCGCTCGCCGTTAATTCCGCTATCACTAACGACGAAACTAATTCGAATCAACCGAAACTGTCACCTCCCGCGCCTTCGTCCCCTGCAGGTACAGTTAAAATGGCTGGCGAAAAATACGATCGACCGCGAAACACGGAACACTGTTCATAGCGCGAGAGATAGCTGTAAATCTGGCGTGCAAAGGCCACTAATGAAAGAGGGTAGGAATTTATCGTCGATATAAATTGTCCCCGGATGTTGGACATCCGGCGGCGTTTGCCATCGATCGCGTTCCTCGCGAATCAGAGGAAAAGAGACTAACGAAAAAAAGACAAGAAGAGAATGGAAAGGGAAGGAACGATTCCGTTTGCCCTTTATTGGTTCTCAGTGGTAGAGATTAAGTCTCGAAACGAGAAGTTCGTTTTAATTAGCCGATCGAAAACGCTTGGTCGAAAGATCGACGCGAGTGCACGCGAACTGCAATAACGAGGCCTCGTTAGAGGGCCTCGATGAGATCAACCGTTCTATTTGCCACTGACAAACGACCGTTCTCGCCGATGTTCTTGCCTGTTCGCGGTTTCGTGAACGCAATTACCAGGCTGTTGCTTCGGGATGCTGTGCACCCGTTGTTTTCAAATCGCGGTACTCTGTGTGTGTACGTGTGTACAGCTCGTTTTGGATCCTCGCGTGGGTGATTACCACTGATTTCCAGCAGGTTCCTCTTTGAAAGAATTCTATTTCGGGGTTTTGGTGGTTTTGTTCTCTACTTGTTTTTATTCCGTTTGATTTCCTAGTTAACCAAGTTGTAATTTCACCGTGTACGAAAATTTCCGTTTAACACGTTCGTTGCGTGAGAGTTTCTACGATTCGGTAGAGAAAGTTTAGCAATATCGAGATCCAATAAATTCAACGTCCTCCCACGTGGTACACCTTATACCCATTCTTCTACCGATCGTTCGCCAAAAATGGTCGCCACCGATCGCCGAACCAGTGCACGGAACACGCACAAAGAACCCGGACGTTCCGTTCTCGAAATCGGTTGACAAGAAGCTCCGTGAGAGCTTCTGTCGCAGGATGAAGAATATGTTAATGGCCGCGTGTCGTCGAGCGGAGCCACGTCGTAAAAGGAAGACGGGCCCCTTCTTGTCGACCAGTCGCAGAAGAGTATCGTTCAGACCGTTCTTTTTTTGCTGTTGCTCGTCCTTTGGTAGTGGGCCCAAACAAGACTTCCTTCGATCTCCTCTTCTCTTGATTTAACTAAAACGTGTTCTCGTTGAGGGGCGAGCAAAAAGAATGGCCCTTTGTGTGGATAAAATCCGGACTCTAGCGTCTATAGATTATTAATAGAAAATTAAAAATTAATTCTTTTATCCTTAGTTATTACTTATATCGAATTTCCTGTTAGCTTTATTACTGTAGAATCTCTTTTATCTCAGCTGGTCGAGACATTTTTCTCACAATTTTTATTATTACATTTCTTAATTAATTGCTCCGCTATCCTACTATTTTCTATCGCTTTAAACCTATAGTCCATCTAGTTACACGAGACACCTCGTAGATATATGTGAATTTCGCAGTGACAATCAGTTTGCAGAACAAAGAAACGAGTAATCCTTTAAAATTAATTTCTTTCTAATTTTCTTAATGGTCCTTTAATGCTGCTTCTAGTATTCTTCTTGTTGCAAGAGTTTAACGGGCTGAGATGGTGGCTAACTGGATCTTTCTCGTGCAAAGATAACGCGTATATGTGTGCGTAGTCTGACGTGTTTAATGGAGAAGATAAGATGATACCAGGGATTACGAGAGAATTAAAGGAGACTGTGGCTGCGTAGATATATAGAGGCGAGGGAAAAAAGAATGGGTTTGCAGTTTTTAGATAGTTCTATTCGTGAGACTGTTACGTAGACAGGAGATTGAATTGGAATTGCTGGAGAGAGATAAAGGGACCGTGGAATGCGATGAATGAGCGTAATGGAATAGTGGGTGTACTGTGACACTTAGGTATCTAGCGGTTCACATCCAGTGGACGCAAGATGAAGCATGAGGAATGGTTACCATGATGTGGTATATTAACTGTAATTCAGTGGTTTAATGTTGGTCTATTACTATTATAGTACCACTTTACTATTATCGTAGTACTATTGCTACGATAGTACTACTTTATTATTATCATGCTAGTACTATCCTGCTATTGTACAATTGCCTTGCTCTTATAACACTGTAGCATTGTTACATTATCTTCTTGTAATCTTAATTTACTAATACTCTATATTCTATGCACAATAGTGATCTCGAATATAGTTAGCGCTAAAGATAAAGATCGCTGCATATCTATATGTATTTTATTTCCGTTTACCTATCAAGGTTCCATTTACAGAGTTTGCATAAAACACGAAGTTAAACATAAACAAGATACGTAGAACATAACAGAACGACATGTCGAGGTTGAGGTTGACTGATTGAGAAACGAGTGGATGAATTTGTAATAGAAAAGTATATTGAAATAATTAAAGGTATAAGTATAATGTATAAGTTTATGCTGATTCAGATCTTTACTCTCTTAGTGTTACTATACAATGGAATGATAGAGAGCACGTTCATATTTTTATAGCAAAAGGACATCACCAAACAAGTTAACTTTATAACTTGGACTAGAGGCTACAGGGAACATAAATAGAAATCTTCTTATTAGTTCCTTTGTTGTTAGACCTTGCAAGCCAAAACATAATGTATATTCAAGCGTATAATAATATGCATCGCTCCTTATTTAGAATATTTCTGCATAATAACAATCACCAAGTCGCACATATATATAAATAAAGATGTAGAGTTTTTATCGAAGTAGTTACTTCAACAAGACAAAACAACAATCATACATCAACTACGTGCATACAACTATCTGCCCTTATGGTGTGTATTATTATTTACCTCTGTAAATCTACATGTTAACACAGTGATTTATTAGTATAACGAATGATCGACGATTTAAATAGTTTCATAATCTCTACAAAGTGTAGATCAATATTATCTTGTGATATTAGTCGACGACTCGTATTAAAACGGAAAAAAAGGAAGGAACAAAATCTAGCCCCGACGCGACGTTTAAAAAAATTCATTTACTTCGCCATTACGTTTCGCATACAGCCGCAGACGAGCAGTGACAAAGGAAAGCTTTCACGTGCAGTCGTTCGATGCGTGCTCGACTTGTTTTCCATTCGATTGTCTCGCGGCTCGGTGTCGCGCGACAGCGAGCGTATGCACGCGGGTACAACCCGATGCAATTTGTCCCTTTGCCGACTGGGGTCTCGTCTGGCCGTGGCTTTAAAGGCGAAACTTTTAATTAAAAAGTAACCATCGGACAGCGGGGGAAGAAGAACGACCGGCCTCGAGCAATTTGCTGCGATATAAAAGTTCTCTTCCTGCTCCCACCGTTATAGAATCGCCGGAAACGGCGAGGGTGCACCGCCAGAAACCAGAAAATCGCTGCAACCACCAAATTGACGGCGTTGCAAAAGAAACCGTGCGCGATTTCGTCCAAGTGAAATCTCTCGGATTTCTTTTTTTTTTTTTACTCAACGAACATCGTCGTTCGATAATGGAGCATATTACGCTTCTACTCGTAGATGTTGTTAGAGCATTCGTTAGTTTCATACCGAGCGAGACGATTAATACAAAGCATCAAGAAAATGATCAGGATTGTAATATTTTTACAGAGTAAGATTACAAAATATGTGTAATACTTGAGAAAACTTATTCTAAACGTATTATGTAGTGACCATAAAACGTATTTGTACATCACTGCGTTCATACTTTATGGTATAATGGTTAATTAGATCCAACTGTATTAAATCTCGTACTTTCAAACGGTTACAAAAATTTGATACTAACGACGCTACGTATGATTATTGAAAATAAAAGAATACTTTATCGGAGAAAACGGTGTGTACTTTTCGTTGCCACTGTATGCGTTATACAAATCATTTTGTCGCATTTGATCGCATCGTTAAAATTGAAAAAAAATGCCGGAATGTACGATGTAGAAGTTATAATTTGCGTATCGTTGTTTATTACAATCACGCGTACTTCACAACAAGTCACAGTAATTATCTACAGATACAAGAAGTCACAGCATTTAACGAGAGCAAGAAATCCCAAGAAAAGAAGATAAAAGATTACCGAAAGAACGAATATCATGAAGGGGCCGTAAAACAGAGCCCCCAATGAAACGGTCGTAAAACGTACGACCATTTGCCAATGAGGAAGACGAACTGTCAGCAGTTAAACAAAATAATGCTTAATTAATTCATTAAACGACGTCCTCGGGTGGCTAGCAAGATGCTAAGTCCCGGTTTCATGATCTCGTTCGACCTACGGGGGATTCGTGGTGCGTGTTTCTAACGCAGACGAGTTCCCGGGCAAAGGTACGTCCCGCGGGAGGCGAAGTCAGAAGCGGGGAAGAGCCAGCTATTAAGCCCACGGGATAAGACTTGGCACTTCACTTCGTACGCTTACTAATTAAATTATTCCAGAAACGCAGCGCGCCGCTACCTGCCCCTAGAAGCACCATCCACGCTCCGAGGGTGTTTGCGAGTGTGTACGACCGTTCGAAATGCTTATTCTGATACGGTTGGACAAGCGTTCTATGGATACCAGAAGTTGTGTCGTTACCCAGGATTTTTGTCCGTGAGATAGAATTTTATACTCTGGTTTGGCAAGTTTCAGAAAGTTTGAGGACGTTGTAGACAATTTGGGACTACGGAAAGCAATACGTAGTCTTTTGAGCTTGGTTATACACATTTGGAAGCTAATTTATTAGCATTTCTGAAGATTTTCTGATTTTGATATTAGTTGGGTTTGATCGGGTTTAATCGGGTTTGATCGGGTTTGATGGATTGGCTTTTGCGCGAATAGTCAGAGTTACATGCCCGGAAGTCAAACTGACGAATCCCATTTCCTGAAGATTCCTTGATTTCGATTATCAAGAATCTGGCTCCCTCGCTCTCAAACCTCAACAAGCTGAAACAAACTCTTGCAACATCAAAACTACCAATCGATTAACGCTAATAAATAACCCTCGACTATTCGTGAAATACGTCTACAGCACCGAAACCGCTTCATAATTCTAGAAATGAACCCCACGAAGAAGCGAAGTAACTAACGTGTTCCATCTTCGGTACACGAAGGAACATCAGCATTCCGATTCAAAAAGCAATCAAAAGAGACGCGAAAGGCTGGGACCAGCGCGTACGTGACGTGATTTCCGGGAAACGGCATTCTACTCTCTCTGTTTCACTGTGCTACGAAAGTCTGCGGTCGCTCGAGAGCACGGAATTTGACAGAGACGAAGCTTCAGATATGACGGATAAGAGGGTGGAGCGATGGAAAATGGCCTGGCTGGCAGACAACAAATTGTTCGACGGATACGGGCGCGCTGATATAAGCGGAGGAAACTAGACGAAGTCGTCCACCGCGGCCAATTGTCGCCGGGTTGAACGATGAAGCTCGGCATTTATCATGGAGTAGCTGGCCGTGGCTCGGGTGATTGGCTTCCGATTGCGTGCCATGCTCGTCGATCATCCTTCGGATCCTGTTGCTCCTTGAAAATTATGTCGTTCTAATATTCTGATGAAAATTGCATCGTTTGTCTGGTAGAGAATTTCTCGCTCGATACCAACTGCGATTGGGCCATGGTTAATTTTCCGCGAGAAGGACAGATTGGAAGCAAGAAAATGAAAATTAGTTTCGCTCGATGTTATTGGAATGGTTGAAATATTTTTATTAATATGTTCTTCCGTGCTATATTTTAATATGTTTTTTATCGACGAATGTGATGTTGATAATAGCGAGGTCTGTCGTTTTACACGGGTAATTTTCTGGGGGAAGGAAAAATTAGCGAAAAACGACTACGCCGACCGAGCAGAGACTGTCTTCCACGTGCAGAGACTGTCTCGGTAGCGAGATAAAATCAGGAAACGTTTCGAAACGGTTGAAACAAAAGCACAGAGTGTGTTAAACCATCCGGAGAAAATTATTGAATTGCAGACACGCGGTTGTAAATGACCGTTTCGTACTGCAACGGAACGTTTCCTCCGGTGCATAAGAAGGCACGCTAATTACCATCACCGTTACCACGATTACAAGGTGCAAATTGTTTCGTGTTGATTTCTTTTCGAGTGCAGCCGCCATGGTCTCTCGTTTATTTGCAGGCGGAAGGTTCGACGCCTCGTTTTTCTTATTTTTCGTCTTCCTTCCAGGCCACTTATGAATCACACTTTTGGTTCAATAAACCGAGAGCCAGAAAATAGAACTCGTTCCTGAGAGTTTCCGCAGCTGAACTATTTTATTCGAGGATAATGTAAATTCTCCGTGTTACGTATGCAAAAATATTCATCCCGTGCGTTTTATCCGCCGCATAACGCATATTTCGTTTTATTTAATCCACCATGGAATACAGAGAAATAGGAATTGTTTGTTCGTCTGTGCCGTAAAAATGTTTTGTATTCGAGGCCAACTGGGATTGAAAAATACCTATACAAATTGCACTACAATTTTTTTTTAATTTCTACCTCAAAAAATTTACAAGAACAATTCTAATAATTGACTAGCTTAAAAAGGTACCGATAGTTTGCAGAAATCGTTAGATACAATTTTATTCGTCAGATTTTCAAGAAACGAATAGTGGCTTAATCAAACAGAAAGTTCCACGTAATTTTCTAAAAAAACTAGAAAAGCACGCAACAAAAGCGAAATAAAGGATACGATCGTGCAAAGAGCTATTATCGAGTAGCGAATGGAACGACAAACAGCAAGCACTTTATGCTCGACAATTAACATTAACCTGCGGCAATCCTCGAAGCCGTCGTTCATTCATCCAACCCCAAGAATTAATCCCAATTCACGCTTCCACACCTTCCGCCTATGTGCTATTCAAACCTTTCTCCATGTCCTGGAACCCCTTCTCACCCCCTTTAGAGGGACATAATTCATTACTGGAACGTCTCGTTTCAATTGTACCCAGAGTGTCTGGCCTCGCCAGTTTCCCAAATTGTTTAGAAAACTACGACCTCGACAAAGTATTTTGCATATTCGACCGCCTGGCAAGCGGGAGGTGAAACAGGATGCAAAGATGATTACTCGGCTCGCGATTATAATTCTCAACCCGCGGAAACCTTTTGCACCGTCCCTGAGGGGACAATCGCGCCTCTCAGAGCGGAAAAACCGGGCTACGTTGTGACCGAAGGAACTCACCATGGGGAAACGAGCAGTTTCGTTTATGGCCTCTCAAAAGTTGCGTAGATATTTTCGGGTGTTTTTTATTTAATTGAATATTTTTTAATCAAGTACAAAGACTATATCGTGGAAATTTATGTTCATAGTAATTTAGTATTCGTTACAAGTTTCGCGAATTTTTATTTTTATTATTAACCGCAGGTACTTTTCGCTACAAGTATTTTTGTCGAATCTGCGAAGAAATCTCGTGATGGAAGTAGAAATCGATTGAACTCGTTGGAGTAGTAGACACTACATTGAAAACTCTGATAGCGAACAATTTCTTCGTCTGAAAATATATTTCTTACGTTTATTCCAAATTTTATCGAACGTTTCGTTTTATACTATCGAATTTGCATCAACGATATTTTAAAATATATAAAATTCAATCCTCAACAGGCTAAACCTGAATATCTACCAGAAAATCGAACTTCTTTCGCCAAACTTCCCTAGCTTAACTTCGTTCAACAACGTGAAATATTTCAGGATCTTCAAAAGAAGAAATATACGATCTTTGGCCGGAGTTACTCGGCATAATTCATGAAATATAGGTACGATGAAGCAGCCGACAACTTCCGAAGAAACTTTCGGAAGTTCCAGCGAGAAATTCTGGTCTGTGCACCTGAGCCCGTGACCGTTTCCATGATTTTCCAAGTACAAGGTTCCACCACTGAACGAAGGGCGAGAAACGTGTATTTTCTCTCTCCGATCGTTTTCCATCGGGATTTTTACGAGTGTTACTTGTTTGATCGTTACACGATTCTCGAGGAATCAAGCTGAATCTTGTATTTGACAACCACTTTTACGATCCGGTTTTTCTTACCGCGTAAGGGTTGAACGAGGGTAGATCGAACGATACCTGAACCGCGTTTCTGTCGAAAGAAAATCGCTTTTTTATAGCGCCCTATACGAGATCGAAGATGTGTATCGTATAGAAATAAATGGGCTTTGAACGAAATTAGTTTCCGATACTTGGAATTTTTAAAAATTTTCGCAAGATATATAGAAGCGTTTTTTTATTAATAGATCACAGTTTACGCGTCTAAATATTTTAAGTATCGAACGTACAGATTTTTTATATTTGTATCAGCGGTTAAATTTAGATTAAATTAGAAATTGAAATTCATGATTTTGTAGATATATTAAAGCAGTATACGAAATATCCACTTGTAAAGGTTCCTATGCAACTTCATCGAAAGTCGTCTCGTTCAATTTTATCAAACTTTAATTCTTCTCCGATTAGAAATTATTACAATATAATATGTATGAATAGTAATAAAAAATTACAACGATATAATCACAGGACGTTTAACGTCGTTAAATTTTATCACAAGGTTCCAACGAAACACCACCGGTATCATCATCATCGCTGCGCATCATCGCAGACGAAACAGCTGAACTAAACGCCTTAATTCAAAGTTTCTTTGCGCTCATCAAATTTCCCCGCCCTCTTCCTCCATCAAGAATCATTAACCCTGGCCGTCCACTAGAAGCACACACAGGGCTTAATGCTTCGCCCTAAAACAAACACAGGGACGCTATACGCCATCGTAGTCCGAGGATCATCCTTCAGCTCACGATACGCGAACAATAAACTTTTTCTCCGTGGAAACGATCGAAGTTTCTTCTCGCCAGTCGTGAGCTCGTATTTCTTCTCTTAACCAAGTCTCTTTCTCTTCTCTTTCTTTCTTCTTTTACTCTTACACGTATACGCATACGTCGTAAGTCGCGATCGCTTTTTCCATAAGAAGAGACGAAAAGTGGCGGTGGTTCTTTCACGGCGGTAAACCAACCCGCCACAAATCTCTTCCGCCACTATCACCCCCGGTTTTTTCCAACGTTGCGTGGCCCTTTTACAGCCATTCGCTTAATCCACTGCACCCCCTTTCCAGAGGATCGCTTCCCGGTGATCTGTGTAAGTCCGTCCTTGAAGAATCCACGTGGAATCAATGTTTCGACCGTACCTCTTGCGTCCCTCTTTCAGCATTACTAGGATTGTCGACTTCTTTAGAGATTGGAGGAAGGGTGTCTTTGAAAGGTATATCGTATCGTATCGGGTTGTGATTAGGTGTATTGGTTTGGGAAGATTCGTTCCATTGTAGAAGGATTGCGGGGATCTACACCGTTGGTCAAATATACGAGATCGCTTTATCAGTCGTAGAGTGGAATCTTGATTATTCGAGTAACAACTTAAGATTGTTACACTTCCTTAAACTGCGAAAGATCAGCTTGTACATCGAAAACGACTGCCGAGGAGAAGTATCAAGGCATTGTCTGTATTATGACCAGTTTACGTTTACAAATAATCATCGTACGAAGTAACAGTATAGTGGCGAACAAAAGGTAGTTTAGAAGATAGCCGATATGGAAGCACATCGTAATGTTAGAAAACAGGATTACGTCTAACAGTACAAATTCATATTTTTCTGATAAAAAGATGGAGTCTAGATAGAAAATTGTTTTATCTACTAAATATTGTAACGACCACTGTACTTGCACACTACGTATATTCCATGTAATTTTTCACCTTTACATTTCATAAAAATCTGTTCGTTGGAGAAGACAGAATATTAAATGTTTGAAAAACGATATTTATATAATGCTGGAATTTCAATTTAAACGATCGACTGAAGTAAATTGAAAACGGGCAGTAAATTAATCGAATGAACGAAGCGAAAATATATTTAATCGAGTATCCAATCTCTCGTGTACCTCCTGATCGATGCATCTTCAAATCATTTCCACTTTCACTCGGTGGCTCTTTTTCAATTGCGCTTTACACGTTCAAGAGCAGAAACGAGCGAAGCACAGCTAGAAACGCAGTCGTCCACGTCAGTTTCACGAGTATTATATAGCGGAGCGTCCGATTTCCTCTGCAGACGATATGCGAGGCAACGATTGCCTCGAACCACGGTCCAATGTCGATTCCCATGCTGGAACAGCTTCCTTCCACGGAAGTTCTTCGTGTCGTAAATCATGGAAAACTGTACGTGCCATTAAAGAGGAAATGGTGGTTGTGCCACGAGATAATCAGTCGGTGTCGACCGACTGCTACCTAATAAATAACGTATCGCAACGATTTTTTAACGCTCCCGGCATGACAAATTACCATCGAGAAACATTTCCGTCTGATCTTCGCGAATGACATTTTTCTGAAAATTTTACCGAAAGTTTTATGTCCTTCCGCGATCTTCGACTTACCCAGCGATTTTCGTGCAGTAATAAAATCAAACACATTTTTATGAATTTTTTTATACTAATTACTAGTTATACATAGGTCTAGACCTTTTTGGAATGTAAACATAATCTTAAAGTACAAATCTAGTTCCGAGTCCTAGCTCCATGTAACCAGCAACTTCCCTAAAAAAAAACTCATAAAAATTACTTGTATATATCGTTGTTACCTTTCCTTAAAAACTTCAAACTGTCGCAATCATCAGAAATATCTCGGACAATCCCCGGTGTCTCTAGCAGTCGTCAAAATTGCTAGGAAAGGTGAAAATACGCTATAATCCAACAGCATCGTCATTACGCGACAAGACGCGGCAGAACAGAAGCCACTAGACAATGGTTGTCCTTTCTCTGGTCATTATCTATCATTACCAGATCCGTTCTGACGAAACCGCAACTGTATGTACCGCGACGCTAACCACGTGCATTCAGGTGTGATTGAAAAAGGAAGGATCCGTGGCACGAAGCTTACGCTTTACAGTGGTGGTCGTCAAACGCCACGGCCACGTAAAACCTGTTACATAAGCCGATACCGCAGCCACCGATGGTTTTCTTGAGCCACACCTCGGCACGAGCGGACAGATCTAAGGCTACGATGGATCGTAACAGCCGATCACGCTCGGTGGTTGTACTTGCGGAGGATGGACCGGTTTCCTATCCCTAACCTCACACGACGACCACGTTTCTTCTAAACGGTGCAACGGTGCAACCGAGCCAATTGAACTATCCACCGGTTAATTGTCACGAACTTATTAACCGGCTCATCCCTTAACCAGGAACTTTTCAGTTACTGGTCATCGAGCGAGGGCAACCTGATACTTTTAATATTCTTGACTTGTTTAACAAAATCGACGGACGTAAATGAATCTTACCAACAAAATTTCTAAATTTCCCCAATTTCTGATCAACTATAGTTGCCGGTATACGGCTGACATTACCATCTGTTTGCAGCTTCTCGCATGTAAAACAGAATCTTTTATCTCTGAAGCCCATCACCTATTTTCAATTTTTCTAATTACTTTCACTTCGCTGTAGTGAAGAACCCGTTCTTGACACAGCTTCTAAACCCTAACCATATATAAAATAGAATCTTCTATCTCTAGGATACAACGATCATTCCAATAATCATTTCCAATTTATCTAATTATCCTGCGCTTCTTCAAAACCTTCCTTCCTTTACAAAGTCTACCATTACCACCCCTCCACCCTCCCCGAATCTTTTTTCTCCGTATCCAAAGACTGGCCCACAACGACCCATAAAAGGCGAAAAAAAGCCAGCCTGATGATTACTTTCTCCGGCGGTCGCGTCTCGATTTTTCGGTTGCCACCATCCTACCACCAGGTTCGGTGGAGGCATCGATGCTGATGGCAAGGTTAGAATCAACTAGCAGAATCCGTTAATGCGCATGCGCAGCTCCCCTAACCGTTAACCCCACCACCGCGTCTCTCGTAACCGGCTAGTAGGTAGTAGACCGGTCTCGTGTCTACTAGCGGACAGTTGCGTTTCTGTACGCGTTTGTGCGTCTTGTCGCGACGCCAGGTGCCAGTGCGTCGCCGACTGGCGTCACGGCGCCTCTCGCCGTTGATTGTGCGTCCCCTCGTGTGCTCCTTCCTTCTTTTTTTTTTCTTCTTTCTCTACTGCTCCTCTCCCTTCTTCCTAAAGAAGCGTTTGTCGAGTGTGTCTCGTTCTGTAGTGTATTTTTAAAATCGAATCTGTTGTGGTGGGACACGTGGTGGACAGCGGAAGTGAAAGTCGAGAAAAGTCTATCGCGCCGGTGTTATCGATCGAAGACAAGTTCCAGAGCAGGAAAAACCGAATCGACGGGAGAGGTAGAGGGAAATTGAGAAAAAAAAAAGAGGTTGATCGTCGGTGACTTCACAGTCGCGTGATTCAAGATTCGGGAGGAGGCAATGGTCTCGCGACAACGTCGCGTAGTCGTCGATAAGAGTGATCGGGTACTCAGGCAGAGTTCTTGGTAAGGATGACTGAAAAGTGTCAACGTGAACATCGTCTTATCGTGATTATGTAGGAACACGGAAGGAATTGTATTTTTAATCGTTGTTTTGCTGATTCGTATCGTGGTCGTTGGGATTTTCTGTTTGGAGGTCTTCTGCGAATGTAAACCATGTCCACAGGGAAAAGTGTTGTCAGTAACAAAACGGAGAATCGCGTGTGCGGCATGTCCACAGTCTGCCATAATTTGTCTTGCGTACGGTAAATCTGTGGAACATATGGATAGAGAAAGTTAGAGATAAAAGAAATGCAGTGTTCCATGGAAATACTGAGAGCTTGCGTCTACTGGCAGGTTTTAACGTGTGAAATATGGATGTCGAACTTGTTGAAGTGTTTCAGATGATACGATAATCTTTTTAATCTATTTACATATCCGATAATGTAGGTGTGTTGTAGAGAGTATGTCAAACTCTACCTTTGACAACTGTTTTATCGCCTTTACAAATTTGATAAATATTTAGTACGGAATATCGTAGAGATCGAAGGGATCGAATCTCATAGAATTTTTTATTCTTTTTACATATTTCATAGGATTCTGTACGACTATATTCTGTGAAATGTTACAGAGGGTGCGATCAACTATGCTTTTAAAAGTTTATATCTTATTAAAGCCCATAAAAAGCTTTACTTTCTTATTCGCTCTACGAATTTCACGAGGCTTTTTCTTTACGAGTATCTTATGTGGAATGTTTTACAGGATGTATTAAACTTTTTTTGCAAGCTAGATGAGATTTTTTACAAGCATCTTGCGAAGGATATCGTCGAAGATATGTTAAACCGCGCGTTTCAGAATTGTTTGTTTTCTTTATAAATTTAGAATGTTTTCTTTTTATGAGTATTTTGTATAAAAAAGATTAATCGTATCTTAGTGACGCTGTAGGAAAAGGCTGCGCGTTATATCACCAATTTATGTCAACAAAGCTCCTGCGTAATAATACGAAGAACGTTTCGTAGCACCGTGTTTCTGTTCAGAATTTCTTGTTGTGTATTGATAAGCCTATGCGACGTAGCGTGGTTTCCGTGTCACATCGTTGCTTATCGCGTCGAGTGAATCAGTGAAACCTTTCCTTTTCTTATGTTTTCTATATACTTGCCACTTTAGAAAAATAGTGGCTGATGATAACACGAACGTTTTATATAAATCAAGTCTTAATTAATCGACTGAACAGTTAAAAGGATACCGTAGGTATTCTCGCTGCTATAATTTTGTAGGGAACATTAATACGATCTTTGAGAATTCGTTGCTCTCCGTACAATTTTCATCAAGTTTTTTTATAAATATCTTAAGTGATTACCCGATTACTTTAATGACGCAAACTTTTTTAAACGGAATATATATGTCGAAATATTTTCTAGCGATATTTTAAATTTGTTAATCGGACTACATCGAACTGTTTCCTTCGTTTTCGAGAATATTTTATTCTTCGCGCGAATGTAATAAATCAGTGACAGATCTAGTACGAAAAGAAGTAAATTATTTTTATACAAGTTATTTTCATAGCATTCGCTATTTCTTAGTGATTCAGGTTTTCTAAATATAATATATCGTACTATTTTTCCAAGATATCTTTCTATGCTGTATACACCTCCAATGACAGCTTTATCACAAAAAACATATACATACACCCATTCCTTTAGCAATTCTTTACTTTAAAGCTTATTAATACAAACTTCTTTTAGGAAACTAGAAAACTAACTGTATTATTCTCTATATCATAAAATTATTTATTACTTTTACAAGTTTAACGATACCGTTCTTTAATTCTTTAACATATCGATACAGAATTATAATAGAATTCTCTCGGAACAAAATACCTTACAATACGTTCGTTGAGAAATGTGTCAGTCAGAGTTATCTGATTCCGTTGTCAGGCTTTGTGCACGATAATCTTCCGGCTGGTGACACCGTCAGCCGGTTGCAGCCGTCGCTGATAACGGACTGCTTGTTAACCGTGTGCCATGGTCGTCTTATCGAACGCCTCGTCGTGAAAGGAGGATGCCCGTGCAAAGGTAACTCGTGCTGTTTGATCGAACGATGCGTGGATATCTCGTCGTATGTTCGACATTCGCCCAATGAGATTCTGAACGCTGGACGTTGATTAAAGTGGGACCCAATGCGACAGAAATTGGACTCTATCGAATGTATCTTCTGTTGGTTTCTGTTGATTTTGCTTCCGTTTGTAATCTTCGTAGGGGAAGGATTAGGTTTGCCCGGGGGATCATTGGATTAAGGCTAGAAGGGACAGAAACTGGAGCTACTTACTTTGTTTAAATAGACGTCTTTGCTTGTAGTTTTATCTATTCGTACAAGTTCATATATCTAAGTAGAATTTTGCTTGTATATGTAGTTTCCACCTGTAAATGGTTGATACACGTATGCATTTTGTTAAATACGATGAAAACATTTTTAATGTGTTATACCTTCTATTCGCTCTATCTATTCTGTTTTAGATGAAGATTCTTCTTCTGTGTTCAAACTCTGAATTTCACCTTCTTCTGAACATCCATAAAACGACTGTCAACACATAGACTGTATATGGTTGTTACAAATATTACACGTATTAAAAGTTCATGTATTTAGCGTACGATAAGAGGACAACGAATTGAACGAACAATATGCACAAATAACAATATATCATTGAACAAAATAATGATAATTATTTATGAGTAATGAAATTAAGAGAAGATTAAGAAACGCTTTGATCTAGTATGTGCTCTACTTTATCACCATCCATAAGCTGAGCAATACTGTTTTTAAAGGGAAACAAAAGACTCATCCTCGAGTATCCTCCAGCATTGTCTCTCTAGACAATAAAATTACCCGAAATAGAACAAAACTCCTCAACTTGGGAACAATACAAAACAATTACTCATAAATCTACCACACGCAACAAATCTTATATTCATGACGTGTAACTCAATGATACTATCGCGTATAAAAAAAAGCCACTGAAGGAGGTACTTTACAATCCACACGGTTCAGCTAGGAACTCCATTGATTTCGAAAGAAATCTTCTCCAGCACCCGCCCAATCTCTGTGCTATACATCACGACCGATAAGGGATCTCTGTCTGCTCCATTCTCCTCCACCTCACCCCAGAATAATTCTGCAACCACTCTCCAATAGAAACTCGCAGAAAATACCTCTTCAACCCTTAAAAATTACCTCTTTGTCCTGTAAAAAGAAACTACCAAGTTGACCGGAAAATTCCCAATTTCTTAGACATAGTAACATCTTTATTTGTTGTTGGATTTTCGAATTGTTCTTAAAACAGTCCTAAGGACAAAGAATTATTAACAGAATGCATTTAGACGCGTTCGTAATTATTAACAAAAGTGGAAACTTCTCTAGCGAGAATCGTGTAACTACACGAAACAGCGTACGTGTACTTGCATCAAGAATAAACATTTTCCATGTTGCTGCATCTTCGTATCAAACGATGACACGCAACATCGTATGAAGTTAGTTTGCACGCGTTAAATTTGGCAACGACTGCAGAAAATTTACATGTTTTAGAAACTTTAGAAATATTCTTTTCCTCTTCCTAGTGAATCATCTTCCTTCTCTCTCCTTTTTAAAGTCTGTCCTTTTTCGTTTTACTTAACATTTTCTAGTTTCTCAGCTTCGCCTTTTTTCTCTCTTATCCCTCCTTTTTCTTCTACCCCTTTAGGGGTGAAATTTTGCAAATACTTGTACAGATTTTTCAAACACATTTCGAGAAATGGAAGAGACCGTGAAAAGCATTTTGTCCTTTTCAGTGAATGAATTTCGAAACATCCCTTTTTAACGGGTGCTTACGTCATGACAGGAATATTTGCGAATTTTATATTTTCAAAAGTTACGCGCCGATGAGTCAATCAGGACACTGATTTTTATATATATAAATTAAGGACCAACGTTTCGCTGGATGACGTCGCTCGTGTCACTTATCAGTTTCGATAACGACGAGTCGAGGCTGTTGGACGTCGTCGTGGGTGGTGCGGCCGCAGTTCCATACCAGCCTCCGGGATCAATGCTCGTGACTGGTTGATTGGACGTTCTTGGTGCTCAATAAACGCGATTATTCCCGGTTTTTCGCGCGATAAACACTTTGTTTGCGACTATTCTCGCGATAGTGATTCGCCCGAGCGTGATTCAGTTTGTCGCGGGACGTGTCGCTGGACGAACGTAATTTGTGCGGTAATCTTTTCCGTGAAGGTATAATTGATGTTATGTTCGAAGGAATCGTGGTTTGCGGGATTCGTGGAAAGGATGAGATGGGAATTGTTTTGTTCTGGTGCAAGTGTGTACGTCGTTGTTTCATCCCGTGCAAGATAATAACAGAAGTAGGCAGAGTCCTCTTCTTTTTAGTATTCCTCTCTGAGTGTGCCTTTTTTTATACATAAAGTTATCGGTTTATCGATTATCGAGGAGCATTGGTTTTAAATAAAATAAAGGAAAACATGTTTGTTTAAATAAAAAAGTTATCTTGCTGCAGAGACAACAATTTGTGAATAATTAGTGCGAAATTACATTTTACATTACGTTACATAACGTCATAGCCGAATTTTCAATCGAAGATGGACAAAGTTCTTTCTGGCGAATTTCTCGCCGACGATTGAATCGCTGTTCGTATTACTAGATCCTCGAGGTTGTGATGAATTATGCTAAAAAAACTGTTGAATAGACTGAGAAGGTGAGTGCCGATAAAAAGTTTATCAAAAATTCGTGAAATCGTGAAACGACGTTCATAAAATTTCTGCGAAATACCAACCGAGGAACGTTTGCCTTTAGCGTTCCGAATCCTTTAAAACGTCGCGTCGTGCGATAGCACGCGATACGCGCAGTCGAATTTCTGGAAAATCCATTAATCAATGTGCAAGTTCAACGATTTGAACTATCGTACCTTTTAAGGTTTGAATCGCTTAGTTTTGTTTTTCTTAAAAATAGTATCTCAATGATACATTAACAATATCGCGAATTTCGAAAATTAGTCATTAAACTGCAGATGTTTATGCAACTTCATATTTTTATAATCATAATTAAACAAAGAAAAAAAAAATGAAACCTAAATAGAAATTTATTTTCCCTATCACCTAAGCATGTAATAATGTTACGTTACTTTTACACCTACGTGTAGTCATCATAAAGAACGAAGTAGATCCGTCTGTTCATGCAAATAGTTTTGCGTTATCAAACCAGATTACATCCGAATCAAATTTTATAATAAAATTCCACTCTGTTACGTGCAAATTTTCGTATGTACAATATTTGTCAATTCCGAAATAAAAAGAATCCTAAAACACAATTATCCTAAAATAAAAGAAATAAGTTATGTAAGATAAAATTATCTATCTTTTGCATCTTCTTTCCTCTTCCAATATTCGTGCTATGACTTTTGCATATTTCTGCGACGAGTCGCAGCATAAGCAAAAATGTTGCGCGTACTTTTCCTTTGAAATTTTGGTTCCACGCAGTCTGCGCCGACAAACTTAAAAGCAGCCTTAGGCGAGTTTCGCGTGGCTTTGGCTTTCCATCGAATCGACGCGGCGCGACGAATGAATCAGTTCTAACGAAACGTGTGTAGTATAGCGTATAGTCACACTAGTCACACGATCGTTTCCACTGATTTGTCACGTTCCACCCGATAAAGAATGGAAAGATACAATTGAAAAGGATTTCACCGCAAAAATGTTCGATCGAATCGAGAGAAACGATCATCGAGATTAAACAGAAGCGCGTTATTCACCGAGACTAGAACCTGTGCTTCGTCGAAACTGTGCTTCGAAATAAAATTCCAATGATTTCTTAATAATATCGCGTTATTCGACTTGGAAGATTATGGCATTCATATACTAATAAGTAATCTACTTGCAAAGTTCATTTTTGTGGATATCTAAAAATTGTCGGTTTGTTTAAACGTGTCATTCTTTTAACAAAATCAATTACGACTACATTTCAAGCCACTCTACTTCTGTAGCTTTTAATTAAATCCAGCTTTAACACCTTTAATTCCTCTTAAGGATGAAAAACATTTTTCTGACCGATCGAACAGCGTTTTTCAAGGAAAAAATAAAATTTCACGAAGCTTATTATTTGAATAAGATTGTTTCGATAAGCGAAGCGAACGAAAAAATGTATAAAAACTAATATTTATCAAATGAGAAATATGACAATTAATAATTCTAAATTTCCGCTGTTTATTTTATATTCTCCTATGTATATTTCTTTTTCCATTTTCCAATTTTCATACAAATCGCGTTATATTTTCACGTCGCTTTTTATTGGGACTCTGAACGATAAAGCATCACGGAGAAAGACACGGTTGCAAATTAACTTTCGGCCAAGGAGATCGCTCTGCGATCAAGACAGATCAAGAACGTGACGGGAAACTCTGTTCCACGAAGTCTCATCGAGATGTGAAAGAGAAAGGAAAGAAGCGAGGGAGAGGAGACAGCTTATCGGAGGTTCTTCGAATTACTTTCTTCGGACAAATCGAGTTTTCCTTCTTTAATATGTCACTGTACACGAACGAACCTGACTTTATTTTTCCAAAGAAATTACAGGCAATTCGATATATTAATTTTATTTTCATCGTGATTGCATATAACAGATCGATATCATTTTACAATACGATGAAACTTTATACCAGATATTACAAGTTAAAAATTCAAAGGCTTCTATAAATCTAATCGTAAACTCTTCTCTCGCCAAACCAGTTTCATTTTTAACAATTTTAATTACCTGCGAGGTACGTACGTACGAAAAAAAAAAAACGCGAGACGAGTGAATCTGACGAACGTCTTCGAAATTTTCCAAATTTCTTTCAGGTTCTCGAAATCTTTTGAAAAACTCAGATATAACCTGCCTACAATTTTCTTCGGCTGCATAAAAATTCCACGCTTTTCACCCAAATTTCACAAATTTCATCGCAGCCTGACCACGAGCACTCTAGTTATGCAAATTTCTATAAATAATTCTGCAACCCAGATCTACTTCTATCCCACGCAAACTCCCATTCAGGATATCAAACACGATAGAGATTTTCCCGAAATAAATCCGCCTGTAAATCAGAACCACGGGTACGGTCAGTCACTTTTCATGCAGTTTCGTCTGCAGTCCGTCTAGATGTTCGAATTTGGATCACGCTCGGCTATTCACGCGATCGCAATTCAAGCGCAGACGATTTCTCAATCGTCGTTTTATTTCGAAACCAACGAAATGACGTCGATCCTTCGAGTGAATCTCGAGATTTCGTAGGTTGAATGAACGTCGTGAGATACGAAACGATTTGTCTTCGTTGCTGATACGAAACGCGTCTACTTTATTGATGACTCGTTAGTGGAACGAGTTGCTCTCCTCTTTATTCGTTTCTCTTATTCCCTTCTTTTTGTTTCATTACTCTCATTGGCGATGTTCATGTCGATGTTTCAATGCGGATGTATCTTAAAATTCTTCGCGTTCGCTTCGAATTGGTTCAATGAAGTATCTCAGAGATTACGCGTCTGATTAATTTGATAGGGAATTATTAGATAAAATCGTTACTAAGCCTTGCAGCGATAATGACAATTGCAATTTTCTTTAGTTTCACTTTATCGATTAATATTACGTTCGATGTTATCTATAGAGCCTCTACTTATAATGGTGCAATATATAATTTTTATTTATTATTTTTATTATATTTTGGACGCGTTTCACTCCTGATCGGCGATTAGTATCGACTCTCAGGTTCTTTAACAGCCTTAAAGTACAATCATTTTTAGTCTCGATATTCTGCTAAAGAATACCTTCACTGATTTTTTTTTAAACACAAGAATTTGTATTATCTGATAAATCGTTTATAAAATTTCTACCATTTGCTTGCAATGCTATTCTGCCAAATTTATACGAAAGAATCGAGGAAATATTGCGCGGCTCTCTTTAACATATTAGTATCTTGCGATATATGTTTCGATATATTGCAGGCAAATCCTCGAAATAGCCAGCAAACTATGCTATGCAAATCAGCCTCGCAATAGCGGCCTTCGAGCGAGAATTAGCTGTGAAACGAACCACCACGGAATTCGGCTGCAAAATACCCTTTGTGTTCCTGTTCAGTGTTTGTCGACAGTTTACATGCACACGGACTTTCCACCCCTAAATCCGCAGTTTCACGTTCATTTCCGCGATCTGCCGACTGTCGTATTTAATATTAATGCCAGGACATGCGTGGCCAGTCCAGCAATTCACGCGATCGATCGCAATTAAACCATGGACCTGACACGTTGTTACCGATTTCACCGAAACCGCGCCTGTTAAAAGGCTAAAGCAATTCCCCCGATCTGGCCACATTTATTTATCGCATGATCGCGATGACTAATTTTTAATTATCGACGTCTATTCGTCTCAAGACAAACAACTGAGTATCTCGTTATAGGAAAGTTGGATGGTAAGATGAAACTATACGCAAAAGTTAGGAATTTCAGGGAATCTCTGAGGCAGAACCTTCTCTGGCGATGACGAAGACAGAGCAAAGAATGGAAAAGTAACAGACAGAGAAATAATAAATAACGTAAGGAAGCTATAGGACTCGAGTATCAGAATGACATGAGAAAAATTAATTAACGAGGCTGACAGAACGTAGAATTAAGAATAAAAAATGACAGATTTTAAGGAATCCTTGAAACGGGACCTCGTTTGAATAAAAACCGACGGAAGTTGTTCAATCTTCTTCGTCGCTAATTCAATTCAGTGGTCGAGGGACGAGGTCCTCCACTTATTTCGAGCAGTACATTCAGCATGGCGTCACTGTTCAAACTGCACGTCATTATGACAGACCCTCGTCCCTTTTTTTTCCTCCGTCGGAAGAATCATCGAATACCCACGAACGTGATCCCTCGTGGAGACCGTTTATTAGGAAATATAATTCTCGCGTGCTGTCGTATCTTCTTCGTAGCCCTTCTAATAACGAATAAAATGTAAAAGGTATGTAGAAAAAAGTCTGATAACGAATGAGAAATCTCCAGGCGAATACTACGACGATCGATGACCTCCAGCAGTTGGCATTTTCCTCTCTTGCTTTCTCATCACATCTGGCCATTTTTCGTTTGTCCAATATCGAGGGCGTTTCTCAAATCGCGTGTGTGCACCTCTTTCTCCCTTTCCCCTTTCTCTCCTCTTTTTGCTGGCAATTTTTTCCCGATCGGTATCGTAATAACACTGCGTGTCTCAAACACGCTGGTCCAGGTTCCTTTTATGTCTATCCGTTCTCAGAACTTTGATCATAGGAACGTTTCATAGCCCTGTTATATTTCCAGAGCACGAAATATATTCTTCTTTATTCTGGATCTTTTGTGATGGCGTTTCGGCTGACACGACGCAAAGATTGGCTTTGGCTTTGAGTATATTCGTGTAATTGGGCTTCCTGTGGGAATCGTCCGTCGAGTTTTGGTTCCTCCGCTTGTTGTTTCGTACAGATTCTGCTGGCGCGCTTTTTCTATTTTTAATCATTTTATCAGAAATTTGTTATCGCGTCTTACGTCGTAAAATACTATATAAAGTTTATTTAAACTTTCCAATAAATATTTTATTCCATTTATGATAATCGTCGGTTCTGAATTATTAAACCATAATTATAACCAGTGACAATTTTTCTTATAAACGAACGAAGTATCGATCGTAGATCAAATGTTTGATTCGTCTCCTCCAATTCGCTCGGACCCCTTCGATCATTTTCCCCATAGTTCCCATAACAATTACAACTAGGGGCAAGAACGAGTAATCTAGGCAATTTCTCCCGAAAATACTTTATCTCCGCCAATTAATTACTCGACCAGCCTTGTAGCGATATTTCACGGGTAATTTCTATCGCCAACAGACACATACTTTTCCTCGGAATCGTCGACAATAAATAATCACTGCGTTAAGTCGTTTATGACGTGGCGATAATTCTCTGGCGCCTCGATCGCGTGCCACAAACGATTTACCGTTTTATTGGAGCTAAAAATTCGCTAAAGATCGGGTTTCAATTTAAATGCGTTTTTATGAAAAAAAAAATATTACGGCATAAGGATTGACATATTTGCATTTCAGTCAAATTCGTCAGAGCCAGCTGTTTATCGTACGTTCTTTAGCCATCACCATTTTCGTGTTTATCGTAAGAAACTGTTTGAATCGAGGCTCGTTTAGAACACCAAGACTTTGAAGTAGAAGTAGACATAGAACTTTGGTCAAAGTGCACTAGAAGTAGTCTATAGAAAAGTAGAATAGAATAGAATAGAATAGAAGGTTCACTTACACCGATTTAAATCACGCTTACGTAACTTTGTGTCGCCATTAAAATCGCCGAAAGTTAATTAGAAAATTTCAAATCAGGGAACAACGCGTACTTTTATAAGAGCACAAAGAATCCTATAAATTGTAACTGCTACCGAAGAGAGTAAGTAGCGAGAAAAGTTAAATTTCCCGTGAAGCAAATCGATCGTTTTATCCGAAAAAGTTTGTACAATGGCTAAGAAGTTTCCGATAAAAAAGAAGAAAAAGATCTTTTCGCGCTTGTCAAGTAAAGAATTCTTTAATGAGAAAAAACACAGATAAAGAATCTTTCCAATGAATTAAAATTCCTTAATAGACGAAAAGTTCTGTAATAAATTACGATTGGTCATTTCTAAAATAAATAATTAACCCGATTGCATTCCTCGGGATTTAAACTCGATGTTTTACCAAAAAAGAAAAAAAGAAAGAATTCGCCAAAAAAGCAAAAGAACGAACAACGATCGAAACTTTCTTAAAGACCAAGAACTTTCCAAGAAGTACAACGGTCACTCAAAATCGAACTTCCTCCTTCGATGTACTAAAACGAAGGCTCGACCACAACCAAATCGTTCTTCCCAGAAATTCGACGAGGACAAAAAAGGAGTGTGTGAACCAAAGACAAGCGAGAGAAATCTCGTATCTGTGAGATGCGTTGGTATACGTGGAACTCGCGGAAGGATCGTCGGCAAACAGGATCGCAATAATGCTACCACCGATTCTGAACAACATTAACAGCGACATACTGACGCTGTACACGAACCCCGGAAGCGGAAGAAGCGTGGCCACTCGGGCCACAAGGGGCCGTTACGCGGAGATCGGCGTCAAAAGGTAACTTTTCGCATGAAAAATCGATGTCCCTGTTGAGAACGTAGCTCCAGTCACGCAGAGGAAACCTTTTAAGTGTATTTATAGGTTAATCGAAGACGAAAGGCAATGAATATTTTAACGTTCGTTTGCATGATTTATGAAAAGCATCTTTCAGTATGGTAGAACGATTCCCTTTAGTTGATTCCTTTTAAAACAGTAGTATTTTCGTACTTTTGTCATTAGAATTGCACGTTACCGTGTAATTTATCATCCTTTTGACGTGTATTAATCGTATGGCAAAAAATTTCGTGATATTTTATACTCTTGTTATTTACTATTAATAATATAACGATATTTAATAATTTGATGATATCAGAACTATTAGATTGTTTATGAAAGTTATAAATGGATAGGAGATCGTTTATAAAGAATTTTAAGACGTGGTATTTGTTTTTACAAAGAACTAATGTAGAAAACATTAGTCGAAAAGAAATATTTATAGAATCTATTTCGTCGATAGGTTTCTATCGAATAATCCGTTTCAAACGATTAAAATATTATTTCATTGGAAATGAAATTGTTTGAAAGGAAGCATTTACCGTTAAGAAAAACCGTCTGTTATATTATATTATAGCCACGAAACCGTGTGTTAATTATTAATCGATGGCCATTGCACTCGGATCGTGCTTGTTGCAGTTGCCATTGCCGGCACCTGCGTTTATTGATCCCGCCGCCACCGACCACCATGAACCGATGGTGAACGCGGAAATGGAAATTTTCGAGTGATGCTGCGACGCGAGTCGTTCGCGTATTTTTTCCTTGTTCTTTCCTCTTTTTCAATTTCCATAAACAGCCATTTGCGTCAACGTCCTTTTAAAAATCGAATATAGACAGTCTTCATAGAATCCGTATTTTCAATTTTACATAAAAATACTATATTATGAAATTTGAATATCGCAAAAATTTAGATTGCTGTAAAATTGAATCGCCTCGCATAATGAAGTCTGTGGATTGTCGACTCGAAACTATATTACGGTCTACAGCGATTGAATTTTGGAAATTGGCAGTAAAAAAAAAAAAAAAGAAAATAGGAAATATTTCGACAGACAACCAACCGCAATTTAAAAATTCAATTATTCGCGCTTGGAATTCGTCGATTCTATTATATCGAGCTATAGCATTTCAAAAAGTCACGACAAAAATGATCGAGGTTCTGAAACCGCAACGATCGAATTTAAAAAGTCGCAATGAGAAAAACTGTTCGAATAAACAGTCGCAATCGTCGCTCGCGTTTCCTTCAGAAATAAAGCCATCTTTAAATAACGCTTTAAAGGAAACTAAAATAGGAAATACCGAGAAACGTTTCGGCATGTTGATAGATTTTCAAATTTTCTCCGATGCTTCGTGAGTCGAGATTAAAAATAAAATATTTTTCGCCTTGTGAAAAATCGATCGGTCGTGAATCATTACGGAGGTGGACGAAACGGCTCGTGTCTCGCATGTCACCGCGGAAAAATCGATTTTAATCAGCGGTTAATATGAAATATGATAGCAAAAGTGGCCGAGCCGCGAGAAACCCTTCGGTTTATTCTTATGTAAGCCTCTTACCCGTAATCCGCTTGGGGTCTTTGCGAATAGAGATTCATTTATTTCCTTTTTTCGGCTGCAGGCCACTCTATGGGAGGATCCTGACCCGGTTATAATGGGTTCCTCCCATGGATTCCAATTACCGGGTGTTCCTCGTTGACGCCGCTAAAATAAAATTCCAGCTCGCCAGCTTCGCGTATCTCGATACGAGAAAAAAGGAGATTTCACGTTTTAACGAATTATTATAGAATATCGATACTTATTTTTGGTGTTTCTTTTTTGAAAAATTGAGAAATATTTTAAAATAGGTTGGTGTTTCCAAGTTTAATTTCTTCCCCAAATTGATGTTCAATCTGTGTAGTACTTAATACTGACGTAGAAAGGATAGATTTTATTACGTTCTTTGAATAATATAAATTAAAAAGTTGATGAAACTAAATATATCGTTGATGAACATTATCGAGTTTCCATACATATTAGGTTGTCCGAAAAGTTTCTTTCGTTTCATAAGGCGATAATAGACGAACAACAATTTCTGTTTTATATTATTTTATTGAATTACGTATGATCCATTTCGTTCTATTTCTATTATTACGTTCGTGCATAATTTAATAAACTAATATAAACCAAAAAAAGAAAAAGAAACTTTTCGGACAACCTAATATTATAAACGTAGGTGTTAAATATCGAGTATCGTAACTAGAAAATTCATAAGTTTGGCCAAACGATACAGAGCTTGGAGAAGATTCGGAGACGAGAAACGATATGGCCGGGAGGTGACTAAAACCAGTAGAATTTCCGGGTAACATTGCGCTTGGTCGGAAGTGCACACAGAAGCGTTCAGAGTCCCATCGTTGCTCAATGAATCATACCATGATATACATGTGAAACTGCGAGCGTCGCACGGAAATTACACAGCGACGAGGTCGACGTTCATCGTTCCTCTGCACAGTTTGGTGATATTGTTGCTCGTTGCTCCGTTAATTGTGAGATTAATTTTTAACTGAAACGCGTAGAATTTACGCCGTACATCGGGCTATTTACTCAGTATGGAAGTCTCTTGTCTCTTTTCATGTATAAGCTTAAAGAGATAAGAATTATCTTTGCAAAAAGTAAATGTAGAAAATAAATATTCTATGCGTCTCAGTCTCGTCGTATTCTCGACTTTGGATGAAAATTTTCTTATCCTACGCGATTATTCTATCCAACTATCCTACAGTTGACCCTTTGCATAAAACTATTAAGAAGATTACAAATTAATCTCGAGCAATAAAAAACCATCGAACTTACTATCCCTAACGATTTTTCCATCGCGCGAAGCTATTGAGACAATTTATCCGTCTTGATAAAACCGCTTATCTCGTTGTTATCAATCTTTGTACAAAATAACCCAAAGGATGCCAAACGGACGAACAAATAATTTAAACCTCTTAAAATTCTCGATTCAATTACCAATTCGTAGAACGGATTGAGCGAATTCGAAATTAACCAGGCAAAGGCAGCAATGATCCTTTGGAGGAGGCTGTTTACGCCAAAGGAATGCCGGAAGCTTATCCTGTGACCCGAGCGGAAGAGCGCGAACGCGAGTAAATGCGTTTGCATCAAAGAGGTTGGACGGTAAAGCCCTGTGCACAGTACGCGAAAAAGCGAGGAGGACCCCGTAAGTGGAATTTAAGCGAGACCTTTTGAGCCATTCGAGGCGTCTTTGATGCGCGAACGCGGCCTCGTTACCGTTTTTCCCACGTTTTACGCGTCTTTCCGCTTGGAAAAAAACGGAGCCTCTTTGAGGACCGGCCGATCGTGAACGACGTTGCATTAATTAATCGAGCCACTCGAACGAAATTTGTCTCCTATGTTGCGTATCACGAGCGAGAGCCATCCCTTGCGAAGTGACTTTGAAATCTCGCGGGAAATTTAAATTGACAAATTGAAATTTAGCCTCGACCCGTGCCATTTAAAAGTGGGTCTTCGAATCTTGTCTGAACCTGACACCACTTCGTGCAGTTTATACCATTTACCATGTAATGTATTTGAACAAATTATTAATTCTTCAGCTTTTATATTGCTCGAGATTAATTTGTAATCTTTTTAATAGTTTTAGGCAAAGGGCCAACTGTAGAATAGTCGGATAGGAGAAGAATATTATTTTGTAATAATACGCGATCGAATCGTAATTATTCCTGGGTTTTAGGCAAAAATACCCTTTTTTAACCGCTAAGTGGCATAGGAATTGGCAAAAAGAATTTTAACAGCTAAAAATTGGCAAATCGATTATTCTCGTGTCATTTCCAACTATAAATGAAAGTCTTTCATAATAAATAATCGCGAGTGTGTATTTTTAATTCGCACTCAATGTTTTGCCAGTACGTATACGACGCTTAATCGACGAAATTTATTTCATCTACGATAAACGTTCATTGCCACCTCTTTTCCCACGTCGCGGCGTCGTAAAAAATAATAGAAACATCCTCGATGACCCCGATCGATTAGAATACCAAAGCGGACAATCGTCGAAATTCAATGGACTCGTGGGACACACGCGCATCAACGACTCGTCGTTTCCGACACAATCTCGCACGGTACACGTTAACAATAAACAATAGTCGGTTGATCGAGGGGTTGCATTAACACCACTCGCAACCCTATCGAATCGAAGGGGGTCGAAACGACGTGCACTCGTCCTAATGCGGTCCTCGAGGTGCAGGACGTGTGAACTCGGGAGTGCACGCGCACGTGCACGCGTTTTAGTAGGAAGGAGCTGTGAAAACGACAGGAACTTGGGGTTAATGCAGGGTCGTTGGCGATTTTTCAGATATTTCGTATGAAAAATTAGGCACGGGGTGACGGCTATGCTTCGAATAATATATAAAGACGAATTAGGTTTGTATTACGAGGAACGAGGATACGAACAATAAGGAAATTTCTATATCAAAGATTTTTAATACGTTTAAAACGAATTAATTACAGGTTCGTTTTAAAAATCATTTTCCATCATCCTGTAACTTTAAAGTATCCATCTTATTATTTGTAAGATACGCTACAAAAATTAGCAAAACGAACAATTTCGTCTAAACTGACTTGGACAAACGTTTTGGAATATTTGTTAAAATGTCGTATTTCGTTCGAATTCTAAACAAAATTTATACTTTGCGCGATTCTAAGACGTCGTAACGAGAAATTTATGTGTCTGCCGTTATCGATCGAATATTTGGCCACTTCCTGTAACGGGCAGGGAACCAGCGGGATTTCTAACAAGCGTTTCGGGACGGAAAGTTCGACATCATCGGGCGGGTAAATCGAAGAAACCACGCGAAACACGATACAGCACTTTCAGTCTAAAGTTACGAGGCACGAGAGCGGAAGGATCGTTTAATTCAACGTTGACGATATCGCCTGCGCTTTCCCTTTCGTTTTCCCATCGCTGATCGCTGGGAAATCGTGACATGGGAAAAGCTTGAGAAACAATCGCGAGACCTGCAGTCTTAGAAACGTCACTCAGAGAAGTTTCCACTTAAATGACCTGTCAGTGGTATTTCTTTAAGAAATGTCGATCTTTAAATGGTATCTGAGGATTATATATGATCGTAATAATTAGATAGCTGTGAGACGATTAAAAACTATCATTATCGAATTTTAGATCGTTTGATTTTATTTTGTACTTTGTGATTTGTGTGACAGAAACCATTATTTTGCAAAAATGTTACCGAGGAAGTTTCTGTGTAAGATGGTCGAGTACAAAGTGACGCTGCGTAAGATTTTTCAGCGATGAAAACCGATCGATTTGATTAAGTTAATCGAGGAACCTGACTACCATTAGACCATGTAAACTCGTTTGCTACGGGAAACGAGTTGTTAAGTCATTCGACGAGGGATAATAATTATCTGCTGGAAATGGGATTATCACTGGAAACTGGTTACAGATGAGAGATCACATGATTTGCTCGCCCCGATATGGATATATATCGCGTTTTCTCGTTGCGTTTGTACTCGATATAACTTCCCACAACGTATCTACTATATAGTATGAAATCATCGTAAACCAGTATCATCATAGACGTAAAAGAGAAATTTTGCGCGATATTTCAAATATAATTGTATTCGTCGAAACTTACCCTTAATCCTATCTAATCTAATACAACATTCAAATATAATTTTATTCGCCAAAACTTACCCTTAATTCTATCTAATCTAATATAAAGTCCATCGAATTTTATCCTTCGCGAAAAGTCTACAGAAATCCACGAAACTTCTATGTAATTCATAAAAACCTAGAAATTTCTTCGATTCATAAAAAATGTTTCTATCTGTATCTACAAAGAATACGTGAATGTACGCAATCTTACGATCTCGCCATAAACTCGTAAAAGCCGCCTGAAATCATCGCGAAACAAACACGCTTCCGTCCCCGATTTCTCAATCAACAAGAACATCTTCCTAGCCGGAAGGACAATCACATCTACTCGCCCCACGCTCTCCATTCTCCAAAGGAACGACATCCGTTTCCACGAGCATCCGTTTCTCTCGCAGTCCTCTGCCAAGAGACAAGGCACATAGTATCTCCGTTTTCGCGATGAATATCGGCTGCAACCGGAGTTCCTTTGAATCCACGGTCTTCCATGAATCCAACTAGGAGGACTGGCCATAATGGTTGCCTTTGATAACGGGTCAAGTACAAAGCGACGTTTGCAGACCGAGCAGTCGGTTCAATCGCTTAATTTCGACGGAATCCCGATCGGTCTACGGCGATCCCGACCTTACGGTGAACAAAGAAACGACTGCAATGACCGGAGGTTCGATTAAGACCGGTTGTTTGTTGCGCCTTTGGCGTTGTATCCGTGGAACGTGTCGGCACACGGACAGATATCGTAGCCTGGATGAGGGTAACAGTGATTAGAAGTGGTTTTTATTGGGTAAAACGATTACAGCTTTAAGATAGAAGCGATGATAGTGCGCTCTTTTGGGCGAATTTGGGTAATCGAGGGTTACGACGGTGGAGTTTGTGAGTTTGGACGATGCTTGAGAGATTTTGGATGAAACTGATGATACTGTTTGTATAAGGAATTTTAAGTATGAATATCGATTTCATACTTATTCTGAGATGAATAATAATAATAATTGCAATGCGCAGAAATAATTGATAAGAACGTTAACTCATAGAAAGTCTCAGTTATCTTTCTCAGATACAATCAACCCAATATAGTTAACCATTCAACAAGCTTGATTGTAATTTAAAAATTATAGAACGATGGCAAAACAAGAGCCTAAGAGGGCCATCGAGAGTGCAGATTGGCATGTTTCGAGACGCCAAATCAACGAGGAAGCCGACATTCCCACGATAATGGAAGAAATCTCCCAATTTGGCAAAAGCTAATCTCCTGGGCATCTCCGTGAAACGAAAAAGACTAAAAAGATACTTTTTCAATGTCCAACTACCCTTCGGATTTAGCGAAGAATGTCAGTAAATAATACTGTGATACATCGCTTGGTGTATATTCATTTTCAAGACACATAAGTCATCGTAGTCAGTGGTTGAATATCATTATTTCATGGATCGTACACAAGCAGCAGATAAATAAGAAAAGAAAAGGGACGAAAGCGGGGAATTTTTTGTCGTTTTTTCTCTGATCATGAATTTGTCCTCGTACAGACTGAAGATACGATGGCAGACAGGAAACGGAGGGCGTAGCGTAAATTTCCGCAGACCCTCGTGTGGATTCTTGGTGGAATGTTTTGCACAGAAGCCCAATATGCGCGGTGCGACGTCGAATGAACGGAAAAGGGCAAACGGTTCGCCTTTGATCACCGACCATTCCGAACTCCCGCAATTATGTACCCTCTAATTACTATATTTGGCCAGCGCGTTTCAGCCGACCAATTTCCAGGATGGAACGTATCCTTCGTCGAATCGCTGTTTCCATCAGCCTGTTTCGGTTTGACAAACGATATGTCGAATATACGCACTGAGAGAAACACGATTTCGATTTCCCTTGTAATTCGAATTTTTTCCCTTTTTGTTCTCTCTCTTGCTCTCTTTTTGTCTGTCTTTGTCTCCTCTCCTCTCTTGTTTGGAACGATCGTTGAAGTTGAATATTTTTACAGCCCTTCTTTTCTTTCCCTTTTTCTCCTTTCTTCTTCTCCTTCGTCGAATAAATTTCGATGGAATCAACCGTTGCAGTGATCTAAATTTCGACTTAAGAAATGCGATAAATTTGTCGAGGAAATAAAAATTTCAAGCATTCAGTCGGATAGACACTCCTTTCTCGAACGACCAAGATTAGAGCTGACAGGCGCATCCCACGGTAGGAATCATGAATTTTGAAAAAGATTAAGCTTCTATCCCCTTAATCCCCGTTAACGTGCAGTCACCGGGACGACGGGAAAAAGACGAGCTCTAATGATATTTTTCACCCTCGAGAAGAATCTTCTTTTTGGATGGCTCGGGAAATAACAAAGATAGAGCGAAGAATGAGACAGTAATGCAGTATAAATGAGTGCGACAAAAATGTACTTAACAAACGAAACACCTTCATAAAGATACTCTTTCACAAATATTCTTCTAAACTATAGCAACGCTGTACCGAACGTCGTCCATAAATTTTTATATTTTTGAATTTAATTACTTACATTCTCTATTCAATTATATCCTATTCTTATTTTTATGCAAAGAAGAGCAGATATATAAAAGTAATAACCAAACAAGTCCCATCGATATCACGCTATGTAATATTAATTATAATACTAGGTTGTCCGAAAAGTTTCTTTCGTTTCGTAAGGTGATAATAGATAAACAATTTCTCTTTTATATTATTTTATTAAATTAGGTATAATCCATTTCGTTCTACTTCTATTATTATGTTTGTGCATAATTCAATAAACTAATACGAAGCAAAAAGCATTGTGCGTCTATTATTTCCTTATAAAATAAACAACCTAATATGAACAATATATTACGATTGAGAATTTGGCAAAGGAAAATACTAATAATATTTCTAAATATTCTCTAGAACAATTTATCTATTTACGCTTTATTGTCGAATAACCTAAATGTACTTAATCGATGCCTCATGTTGTTACAATTACTCTACGGCTAATAATGATGTTTCAAAATATTTTCCATTACAATTTCTCTATTTATATCTATTTATCAAACGTCCTAAATAAAGAATTCTCCTTGTACTATCAACAGTAAAAGATATCGAGGTGGAACGCCTTGAACCCTACGACTTTCCGGTCCCAAAGAGGACAATATAACGGGTGACGTCGGTGAGACAGTCGAAACAGAGCGTGGAGGTACACTTAACGAGTAAAGTGTCGCGTGTTACATAGAGTAACTCAAGATCACTTTGCTGCTCCCACTCGTGTAATCCAAGAGCCTTCTTCGGCTTCGGTTTCCACGAGAAATTGGATAGGCCGGTATACGGCAGTCGCACTTTGCCTTCCTTCGACTCACCTTTTTCTTTCTTTCGTTCCATCTCTGTCCCTCTTTCCTCTCAGTTTCCTGTTCTTCTTCCTGATCTACCTATGTGTTGACGGTTAGCTGACCGCTTAACAAGCGTCAGACGCTCGTGTGTATCGTCAAATTGTTATTAACGCGTTATTAGAGGGAATTTAGTGTAGCAAAAGGTTATCAGTAGGTTTTATGAACGTGTGAGAAGGTGTAAGTTTCTGGCTATCAAGTTTCACATCAAATCTTGCTAATTCTTCAGAGTAGAGATCGCTAAAGTTTAAGTAGAATAGGTTGTCTGTTCAAGCTTAATTAGGAGTAGCCTACTCGCCATTTATTTTGATATTCTTCTTAAAGCGACACAATGCAAAAACATACTCAACTTGCTGTATGATGCGAAAATGAAAAGTTCTGTAAGCTTCTGGCTATCAAGTTTCACATCAAATCTTGCTAATTCTTGAGAGTAGAGATCGCTAAAGTTTAAGTAGAATAGGTTATCTGTTCAAGCTTAATTAGCGAGCCTACTCGCCACTTATTTTGATATTCTTCTTAAAGCGACACAGTGCAAAAACATTCTCAACTTGCTGTATGATGCGAAAATGAAAAGTTTGAAAATTCTATATTTTTACTATATACAAATGTCTACATACGTATGTTTCACTCGATATCGTATTATAATAAAAATAGAAGAGTCGAAATTACAACTGTAGATTCTGATACTGTCAAGTACTGTCAGATGAGTGAAATTTACATTTCGATTTACCAATTTAATATTTGCAGGTACATAGAGATATATAAAACAGAATTTCATCGAAAAACCAAGATAAACACACTTGTGCGCTAAATTCTACAGATAATTTCCCAGTGAAAGGTATTCGAAAAGTACTCGAACTATACATAATAAACTAGAACTATGGTCTGGAATCTTTTTTTCTTGCAGTGGACCATTTCTTCTCGCTAAACATTAAGAATTTCCTCTAAAACATAACGTGGTTCCCCGGTATGGACGCGTGCAACGGCCACGTTCTATGAAGTAACGACCAGGAAGCGTGCTATTAGTCTTAATGCAGCAGAGTGCTTTCCTCGAAGAGCTTTGTTTCTTCCTAACACGATGGATCTTGACGGGCTCGTAACTCGAAAGTAAAGAGACAAGTTTCCTTACGTCGGAAACGGACAGGGAATTTTTGACCGATCCATCACCATTTCCGGGTTACATGTCGCGTTGTCTCGTTTCATCGAGAACCCTACCGATCGCGCGATTACTTCACGGTCCAATTTTTCCTGTTTTGCGTGAGACAACACCATTATTTCAAGCAGCATCGGCCTGATTCCCATTGGAATCATCGTTTGTGCTTTCTATGCATGACGAAACGTCATTTTCACTATCTAGTATGCAGTAATGAATAGGCGTACGAGATAGTTAATTACATTCGCTTTGTTGCCCCTACCTATGCTTCTTCTTCTTCTTCTAACTCGATTTTCGGATGGAATATTTTCTCGAAGAATTCTCTAACGAAACGAAAACAATTTTATTTTTTAAATTGCCTTTGTCAGTCAAAAGGGCAGAAGAAAATTCGCGACCTGTTTTATTCGATAGAATTTTTTTTCAAATAACAAAAGGAAGAACAAATTACAAATTAATTAGACAGATTACAAAGGTCGTATACGCGAAACAATAAATTGCTGAGAAGAAAACGATTTCCAAAAATCGGTGTTCATCTAAAAAGACAACATAAAACTCTCAGTTCCGATATTCCTCCAAAAAACAAGCACTGTATTTCTTCCTCTAAGCCATTTCATGCGCAAAATTGTGGCGCACAGTTGCACGGGTCATCGAATATTCGCGATTTAGCGGAAAATTTCACGAATAAGCCAACACAGCGAGGAGAACACGATTTCTTCGATCCATTCTTGAGATTGGATCGAACACGATCGCGTTTTGCTCCTTACGACGTAAATTAATCCCTTTCGTGAACGGGCTTCCGCCAATATCCGGATGAAGCACGCTGCTTCCGGTCGATTTAATCTCCACCGATGAGCCACGCGATTCTTAGAGTGCCGACAACTCGGTTAGGAAGTTGGATTAATAGAAACTTTTCGTCGTAAAATATGAGCCAGGCGGAAAAGTTAGAGAAGTTAGTCTGATATCGATTATGGTAGTTCTCCTTTTTTTTTTTTTGTGGATATCTTTTTAGATAGGAAGAGGAACATATCTTGCGTTATTATTTGTAAAAGATAATTTGTTAGAATCTTTTATGGGGAAGAGGTTGAGTCGTATATGGGAACGTATAATTTGGTTCATGACTTACTATTGAAATTTAATTAAATCGTTTGAAGGAAATATTTGTTGTAAAATACACTGAAGAGATTTCAAATTCAAAAATGATATTGTCACGATCATGTTGCTGCAACCTGCCTACGATGTTACTCGCAATAAGTTTCTTGTAGTTGTGCTAATTTTCGTGTAGAATCAGCTCGTGAAAATACAAGAGAAAGTACAGCGAACGTAAATAAAAAGTGAGCGAAGCTGTACAAGCTACACCTGAAATTAAACGCTGTAGCTGAAATTCTAGCGCGAATTGGGACTAATTAAATCTTCTTAATTAAATTCCGAATTGAAACGTATAATGCCTGAAGAATGCTTAAAAAAAAAAAAATCCGGGAGAAAATGTATTAAATAGAAATTAAAATTCGAACCATACAATTCATTCTGAAAAAATGAATTTCTCTGGCAAATTAAAATTCTCCGCTGTTAACTCCATAACGAACGAAAAGTAAGAACTAACGACGACGATGTTTTATTTTACATAAAGAAAATTTGCACGATAATTATTATTCCGCGAAATATAAAAGAAAGTCGAAAGATTCAATTGAGCGTGGTTGATTTCTTGTAACGAAATCGCATCTAATTGCTCCAAATAATTAGCGTAACAGTTATAGAACTTTCCATTGACAGCCGTGCGTCGAGAAAAAGTAAGAAACGTTCGTTTTAAACGATGCTGAGTCACGAGAAACGGTTTCATGCTCAGCGTGAGAGGAAAAGAGAATTAGAAAAGAGTTGTCGATCACGATGATCGTTGACCGGAAAAATATGTGCACGCCGTCTATCGCGTTTTCTCTCCGTGAGAGAAAAAGAAGAACGTCTTTTATGCATCGTAGGACGCGCGTTCGATGCCATCGAATCAGCTGATTTCGTCTTTTTCTTTTTTTTTTTTTTCTAACCTTCATACAGAAGAAGCAAAAACTACGGGACAAGCAGAAGTGCGCTCGCGTAGAGATTCGCGCAAGAAAATTAACGATCATAAACTTTACTACTGAAAAAGGTTTCGAAAATAAAGTAAATGAAATTCACGAAAATTTTATTCAAAAATATTAGAATTGATTTTTGATTCAAAAAATTCTCCCATCGAAAATTTACATTTTTCGTACGAGAATTCTATCTTTTGTAAATTTTGGCTTAGTTAAATATTAGTTTGGGATAGTTAAAATATTGCGTTCGAAAATCGTATTTTCAAATTTCACGTGAAAATTTAAAACATTCTATCCAAAGGGTCTATTAAAAATTTAGCTTGAAAATCGTCACATTTCGTTTGGCAATCTTATTTAAATATTAACTGTTTTAAAATTTGCCACAAAAATTCGATTTACATGTTAATATAAAAGGTAATTCCTCATAATTGTTTCGTTCTGCTAATTAGTAGGATTTATTGTATTAAAATTTCATTCTATTGAAATCATTTCGTGATTTTTATGAACTGAAAAGAAACCACTTTAATTTGTTAGAAAGCTTACGTCTATTCTTGTTAGTGAAACTTTCCTCGTTTATACGATGTGAAGGATGCAAGAGGTGGAAGAAAAGAGGAAGCGAAGGTTCTTTTAGAGGCTGAGAATTTCTTTAAACTTCGCACAGAAAGCGTCTTCCGAAAAGACCTTAGAGAAGCGTCGCGATGCTTGCGAAAGAATGCAATCTTCATTTTACATTTTAACCCTTCTCTAATTAATGAAATTAGAACTCTCCCGAGAAGAAATGAGTTTTCCTCTCTGTTTCGTGCTGCTTCTTCTCCTCGAAGATAGCGTTAAATGAACGAGAGTGTTTCCTCGAAAAGCTTGCTTTTCCTCAAGCGTAAATTTACACGGATTTTTTTGTCGGAAACAGCTGGAAACAATTCAACGTAATTGACAAGAGATTGCAAAAACGCTTGAAACAAGATGAAAGAAATCTTGAAAACGATAATAATTTTCTTTAGAACGACTAGCAAATGTACGTGGGATTTTCTTCGCGATTAATTAAAGTGTATGTACCTGGTACGTTTAATTTATCGCAACGATAAGACTAAAAAAGGAGACGCTTTCTGCTGACTGCCTAAGAATTTCTGAACCGCCCCCGTTGGCGACGATTCAAGGTTTTGCAGGAATACCAGGCCCGATTGGCCTGAGTTCAATAGCAGCCGGTGAATTGAATTAGAGTTCGGAATCGAAATAACATACCATTTAAAACGCATTCCCTATCTTCCCCGCCTTATACTAATTTTATATAAAGTTAGAATGCCTCGAATAGTTCGCTCTTTAAATGAAATTTCGAACTTTGTAAAATTCTCTCGCCTCCTATCTCGTTATTTCTTTTTTTCTTTTTATGGTAACCAAATAATGGCAACCAAAGTAGGAAGGAGTAGATGGTAACCCAAACCTATTTCAGAGCTGAAAAAATCTAAATTTAATAAATACGCACATACGTACGCTTTTTATTCTTTTTATGATGACCAAATAATGATAACCAAAATAGGAAGAAATAGATGGTAACCCAAGCCTATTTCAGAGCTGAAAAAATCTGAATTTAATAAATACGTACATACGTACGCTTCGTCAATCGCAGCAGCAACAACCCACTTCCATAAATAGCAATCCCCAACCCTCGAAACTCGCAACAATTAGCCACCCTTTCCGTTAACTGCAACGAACTTAACATCTCGAGGCAGGAAGACTGGTCGAAAACACGAGGGCCATATCGCTTGAAAGAACGAAGAGTCGTTCGTTGGACGCGTTCCTTTGAGCTCCGCCACTCGAGAATCCTCACCTTTGAGACGCGTTCCTCGAGATGGAAGCTTCGTCCCTTAAACTTCTCCAGACGCAAGAACGCATCCGCCGTTGCAAGCACGATGCACAGGGTCGCTCGTTAATACGTAAAAATCCCCTTTTTACCCTTACGAGGCCGTTGCTGGACCACGTGTTGAGAACCTCCCCAGTCGTCATGGCAACCCCCGTCGGATCCCGCAGACGACGAACACGTTCCTGGTGCCCGAATCAGGAACGTAACTTCCGCGTCGTTGGCCCTTTGTTATTTTCAGATCGACTGTTCTAGCAACTGGTACAAGTCTTTATACGTAAGGTTTCTGACATTTGCTAAGAAAGGGAAAGGTGCTTTTCGTTCGAAGAATTATTTGTTTGGCTTCGTTTTTTAGTTCCCAGTCGATGATAAATCATCGTCATAGACGTTATCGTGGGTTTGTTTAGGATCGGGCTTGGATGCTGAGCGATAGAAGGGAATTTCAGAAATT